>NC_133435.1:24264478-24556978 GCF_011762505.2 Arvicanthis niloticus
TTTTTTCTTACATATATGTAGTAGAACCACTGTTTATTTTGCATAGTAGCATCTTTTACTTATCAAATAACATTGTGATTGAATGATTTGATACAGTTTTAAACAAAATAATTTTGTTTTAGGGGGATGGTTTCATAACTAGTAATTATTCTTTTGTTTAAAATTATATCAAATTGCTTACACTGTCATCTACATGTAAGCTGTATTGCTATATATGAAACAATATATTTTCAAATATAAAAAAGATATTGATCATGGTCTGGGTAACAATCAGTTTCCTTCTTTACCTTTAGTCCAATGAACAATAAATAATTATATTTTTTTCATTTGTCATGAGGGAGGATCTCAATTGTGTGTGTGATCTCATAGGATTGAATCCAGCACAAGGGATGGAGAGAGCATAAAGATCTACCAGAGTGGGATGCTATGACTCACCACTGGAGAGATCTCCAGAAAAATGAAGGGCCTGACCTATAGCATTTCCAGTTTTCCAAGTCTAGGGCATGTAGACTTAGAAAGGTACCATCATACTTCATTCTTTTAATTAAATAGATTTATAAGCTGCTCTCATGACTTCCTAGTTTCAAAGGAGAGTGTGGGTCCCTGCTCCCAACTAACATCTATAGCATTGAGCTATAATCTGTTTCTGGGTTTGGGTAACCTCTCCTCCCATGGCAGACAGACAACTATTTTGGCTTTTGAGTAAATAAATGAGAATATTCTTATATTTATGATTATTGGTGAACACAACACCATACACCACCAAGCACACACACACACACACACACCACACACACACTCACAATCTCTAGAGAGAAGACAAATGCCAAGAAACATTTAAATCCATAAAACCTAATCATCCTGGCATGCTTGTCTTACTAGCACTTACTTTTTAACAGAGAATGTGTTATGGTTTTTCCTTTCAAAGAGTGGGAGTCACTGAGACTCATGAGGTGTTAACAGTCAGACATTTTTTTGAAGCCGACAGTTCAGGCTTAAACAAACGACTGTATTTTTCCTGGAAAGAGACCTGGTTCACAGAGAGCTTTGGGATGTCTTGGCTTCTAATTGGTTCTGTGTTTGTGTCGTGTGTGTCCCTTGTCAACTACAGCTTCCAGGAGATTTAGGAAGCCACCAAGCATCATAGTCTTGTGCCTAGGAAGGCTCCAGAACAATTTCATCCTGACAGTGAAGTGGGAATAAGAGGTGCAATAAAACATGAGTTTAAGTAGGAGATGCTGAAAAGCAAAATGTAAACATTCCCTACACAGAACAGGGATTTTAAGTCTGTAAGCTCATGATTCTACTCACACTGAAAGTAGTGAAGCTTTTCTTCTTTAATGCACTCCTCTTTCCCAGGACTCCTGCTCTGTTCTAGGCTGTACGATGTGCAACCCAGGAGAACCTGGTGGGTGGGAAGCAGATAGATACTCTTTGAATGTATGCTCACTATGACCTTGGTGAATTGTGTGTCCAACTCTCACTTGGGAAAAATGTGTTGAACTTGGGGCACTGTCAAGATTCCGACGGGTCTCAAAACTAACTGTAATAGTTCCCTCATTCCTTGTGGATGTTAAACAAAGACGTGATGGACCAGCAGCTGTTAAGTGGGAAAAAAACTGAATGCCAATCAACCAACACCAACCAGCCAAACAAACCAAAATCTGGTACCCAAAATACAAACCCTGGCAGAATCTCTAATGTTTAGATCCCATGTCTTTGTAGAACAACTCTTTGTTTAATAAAATGGAGACAGTTGGACAAGGAATTTCCAGCATCTAAATAACTTATGAGCGGGTGAATAAGCTGATTGTCTTGAGCATCAGAGGGAGGTGATGCATGAGTGCACATTTAAAGTTCATCTGTATATATACAGATACTTTTCTTCATGAGTACTTTTTCTCTGAAATATTCTTGTTAGATACCTATCATTGGAGACTATCCCATAGCCCCTGTTTATAAGCAGGGTGATTCCTTTGTCCTTCATTTGGCCATTTTCTATTAATTCTTTCCAGACGCAATAAGATCCTTATAACTCTGTATCTATTGCTCACACTGTTAATTTAGTACTACATTTATTTATTTGTTCATTACCACAAAACCAACAGCTCATCCTGGCAGCCGACTTCCAGCACCCGTTTGGGCAATGATAAGCAGTCATGTGGAGAAGGGCGGGGCTGAGCATCTGCTTTTGCCTCCTTGAGGGAGGGTCAGCTTTTTATGTTTATATTTCTCTTTCTTCCAAACCACATCTTACCCTTTCTCAAGTTACTAGACATCTCAGACCCGAGGTCCATGTGACGCTGAAGTGTTTACGGGGCACCTGCACCTGAGAATTTGATAAGAAATTCCTGCCTGTGATAAAAAGTGCTCTTAGGTCAGATGTGTAGTGGTAAAATTAATTGTTTTGAGACCGCATGTCTCAAGCCATCTATAAAATCGGTGTTATTTACTGCTTAGGATGTCACCTGTGTAATGCAGCTGTCTCGGCCATTTACACACACATACACGCTCATAGCCACATTCGCAGGGAGGGAGAGAGTTATGTGCAGGGGGAGGTTTTATTTGGGTTAAAGCCCTACTCTCTCGAGGTTTCACTTTTCACCTAATTGAAAACATCTAGGAGACTTGAGCCAAGGAATCCCAAACACAAGCCAGCCTAGAGCTGGGGGTCTCTAGTCCCCAGGCCATGCATCACTGATGATCTTGCCTCAAATCTGGGCCTAGAGTAGACAGTTTCTGCTTATCAAATAAAAATAGTATCGAGCAGCAGGGTCACTGAAGTGACAGCTACTTGATTCTCAGCCAGACAATTGTCATTAGGCTTTTAGTCCCCAGATGTCTCCAGGCAGTAGCTGGAGCAAGGCTAATTTTAAATGTCTTGGGATACTCAGTGGAAAGTCCCTCCTCCTGTACTTCTGCTGCAACCTTTCTGTTGCTGTTAGAATTTCTTGTCCTCTCTGCCCCAGGTTCATTTCTTTTTATAGATTTGGCTAGTGCAGGGTGCCATTTATTTATCTCTATTAATTTATTAATCTCACCCAATCTATTTCTGGGGTCTAGGTTTTTGGTTATTGTTTTTGTTTTTGTTGTTGTTGTTGTTTCTTTGCTTTTTGCTGTTTTTGGTTTTGTTCTCTCTTAGAACCAGACATGGAAAACTACAATCCATAAGAGCAATCTTGTCATTTGCCCATTTTGTAAATAAAGTTTTATTGAAACAGAGCCACGTTCATTCACTCATTCATTTGACATATATGGCTACTTCTTATACTATATCAGCAGAGATGCTCAATTAAAAGGACAGTTTCTCAAACATATTTACTTTCTGAGGGATGGGCGTAAACTTTAATAGTAGAATTCTTACCTGTCATGCATAAGGTTCTAAATTCAATCCCCAGTGTAAAAAAAAAAAAAAAAAATGGAGAGGAGCCCTTTTGAAAATTATAGAATTGCTTGAGGGCTTTTCTTAGTCTTGATATCAAGCAAATTCCTAAGATTTTTGGACCCTTGAGTTTAGTACCATACAAGCCTTCCAGACACTACTGTTGTAAGGCAAATCTGGCCTTTGTATCAGTGTGGGCTGTGGGTCAGAACTCACAAACTTGGGCATGCCTAAGGGTGGGGGATAATTTCCATGGTGTTCCTTAAGTTGTTGCCAAGAATATGAGTGTTGCACAAAACCCAAATCCTTTTATGACAGAGCTCCCCTGGGGGAAGGTGTTCAGTGGAAGCATGGCCTAAACACAGCTCAAGAGTTTTCTTTATGATTGACAATCTGCTAATGTACTGAGGAATACAGAAAGAATGTAATGTGTACAATCCATCTAGACAATAAGAACTCTTCCCCTTGGAGGCAACTAGAAATACTTCGCTTGCTATATCTTGGAACAGAGTGTACTTAGGAATTTTTTCCAGGGTCTGACCCATGAAACTGGAATGTTTCCTTGTCTTGGTGCTAATTGCTCCAGTTCTTTCTGGCTGGCAGCAGTGATGTTGCTGGGTAAGAAACAGTATGGTTTGTCCCATTGCAAAATGTCTCAGAATGTTTCTGCACCACGGGGCACGTGAGCCCTTAAGCATCCTTTGAGGCCCTGGAGAGCTAGGCTTTTCCCCTGAAACACTTCAGCCCCCTGTTTGTAATGAATGAAGATACTCTTGGACAGGTGAGGGAACGCACATTAGTTACTTTGTGTCCCTGTGACCAGATACCCCCGAGGAGAAACAACAGAAGGCTGGAATTACTTATTTAGCTCATGTTTTCAGAGGTTCACAGTCTGTCAGGGCCAGGACCGTGTGGTGGTGTGGAAGCTGGCCACATGGTGGGCAGCATGCAGAGGGAAGGATAGTAAGGGGCCAAGACCAGATAGCTCTAAAGACCTAACTCTAGCAAGTAATTTCCTTGCAACAATTATATCTCCGAACAGGAGGGGGTACAAAAGCAAGAAGCGCTGGGAAATTGCCAGAGCATGTGCAGAAATGCCCCGTAGTTAACCGCAGCACCTCTGAACCCAAATTGAGAACTACGGCATTTTGAGATTAAAAACATTGGAGCCATTGTGAAAATGGGAGCTGGAGCTTGGGCAATGGCTTGCCTTCCCAGACAGACAAGAAAAGACAGACAGACAGACAGACAGACAGACAGACATGATATTTCTCTCAGCCAAGTAAATGGAGCTTAATGTAAGTGATGAGTGGAATCCCTTGCACATTCTCTAACTGACAAAGGAAGAGGCTAAAGAAGTTTGTTGTTTAAGTTATTATTAGCAGTAGACTTGTTATGCATCTGAGAAATGATCCATTTATATCAATGTGTTGAGACATGATGTCTAGGGTCCTGCAAGATGTCTCAGTGGATAAAGACATTTGCTGTGAAGGCCCAGAAGCCACATAAAGGCACGCAGAGAGAACGTAGGCCCCAGAGTTGTCTCCTGACCTATAAGCAACACACACACACACACACACACACACACACACACACACACACAGTGGTACAATGTCCTTCTCTTACTAATAATAAATAATGAAAAAGAAGCGCTGTCTGGTAAGGCGTTCCTGAATGAACAATCACTGGGAAGCAGACACGGGGTGTGGGAAAGAGTCAACACCATCAGCCAGATTGGGCAGGGATAATTGATCACAAATAGGATGGAAGAGGAAGAGATGCTTGAGGCAAATCTGAAAGCTGGGAAGATGGGAGGGATTTGGTCAAGGGCATTTCAGGTGAGGAAGCAGCATCCTGAGCTCTGCTCACTTCTCTGTTCATTCCTCCAGTCCAGTGGTTCTCAGCCTTCCCAATGCTGTGAACCCCTTAATATAGTGCCTTAGGTTTTGGTGACTTCACCAGCAGAAAATTATTTTTGTTGCTACTTCATAACTATAATTTTACTACTGTTATGAATTGCAATGTAAATATCTGATATACAGAGTATCTGATATTTGACCTCCAGAGGGGTCAAGACCCACATATTGAGAACCCCTGCTCCAGTCTGTCTTAGACATTGTTTGGTTTTATAACTTTTTGTCTTCTCCATTAAATGCCATGGCTTTCTGACATCTTATACTGTGGACTTTGACACTATTCTCACAGTAGAATTTTATAAACATTTTAGACACAGTAGATTGGTATTTCTGTATTGTTTCTCCCATTAACTTATTACAACCTTGAGGGCAAAGACTTGGGTATCTATCTTTTCATTTACTTAGTCAGGTGACATATTTGCGATGAAGGTTTCTTACTTAGGGTTACTATTTCTGTGATGATACACCATGACCAAAAGCAAGTTGGGGAGGAAAAAGTTTATTTAGCTTACACTTCCATATCATAGTCTTCCACTGAAGGACATCAGAATAGAAACTCAAGCAAGGCAGGAACCTGGAGGCAGGAGCTGTTGCAGAGGCCATGGAGGGATGCTGCTTACAGGCTTGTTTCCGTGGCTTGCTCAGCCTGCTTTCTTATAGAACTGAGGACCCCAGGCTAGGATTGGCCCAACCCACAATGGGCTAGAAACTCTTCCATCAATCAATAATTAAGAACATGCCCTACAAGTTTGCCTACAGCCCAATATAATGGAGGCATCTTCTCACTTGAGGTTCCCTCCCCTCTGATGACTGTAGCGTGTGTCAAATTGACATGAAACCATCAAACCCAGTGGGACTGGCTTGCACGATCATTGAAAACCGAGAAGCTCCATGGTCTGTTATCTGAAAACCTAGGACCCAGAGAAGCCAGCGACATCATTCAGTCTGAGTCTGAAACCTTGAGAATCAATGGTGCTTTGATGTAAACTCCATTTTTGGGGAGGAGGGGGTTAAAGAAAGAAAAAATAGATGTGGTGAGATGTCCCAGCTCTGACATTAAGGCAGGAAGAATACCTACATTTTGAAAAGTACATCTCATGCACAGATCAGGCCTATTTTTCAGTGGGGGTGGTGACACATGTCCAAGCACTTGGGAGGCAAAGGGAGGTGGACTTCTGTGAGTTCAAGGTCAGCCTGGTCTATATAATGAATTCAGGTCATCTCAAGAATACCTAGGGAGATCCTATCTCACATAATATTTTTTCAGACAACTTTTGTCTTCATACGTTATATTGTGTGCACACTGTTAGGCTTAACTATGCATTTGGAAAACAAAATGAGGTTAAGTCCCTAAATGGGTGAGTTAACGTCTATTGTAGTTTTGATTTTATTATTTATTTTTATCACCTGAAAAATTTTCCTCACCAGTGACTTTGGCAGGTCTGTCTGGCACCCATAAAAACGATGACTTAGACTTTCCTAAGAATCTTCTTTCAAAAGGTTCAGTGACAAGATTACAAATCATTAAATAGTGACCAAGGGTTTCTTCCTACCTTGTTTTAGTATGATCTAGGACATTAAGATATGTGGTTTTAGTTAGCAGAAAAATATTTATTTCCAGTTATTTCATGCCTAATTGTAATTTTGTGTAAGCACAGTGAATCGGAACATGGCCACAAAACAGGGATTAGCCAAACAACAGGAAGAACAGGCATTAGGTGGACAGTCATCAGGAGCGGGGTTGGCTACCTCTCCTCTGCTCCTTTCAACTGTCCTTAGTGACTCTTAGGTCTTTGGCATGCAGACACCATTTAACTACCAACACTGTCTTCCTTTGTTTGTTTTGTTGTTTGTTTGATCCAGGCCTCCACTTGTTACATAACTGAAGATGGCCTTGAACTTCTGGTCTCCTTCCTCCATTTCCCAAGCGCTGGGACTGCAGGCCTGCAACCTCACATCTGGGGCTTGCAGTTGATCCCAGAGGTTTCTGCATGTTAGGCAATCCCTCTACCCACTGAGCCACACTCTAGCTCACTCTCTGAGTTATTTATGGCATAGGTCATTGACTAGTCTTGACAACTTGGACTTCTGATGTCTCAGCCAAGATTGTGGAAAGCTGTCCTCAGATCAGGGACTTTTCTCTTCTCTTCTTTTCTTTTTTCTTTCTTTCTTTCTTTCTTTTTTTTTTTTTTTGTTTTTTTTTTTTGTTTTGTTTTGTTTTGTTTTTTTGTTTTTCAAGACAGGGTTTCTCTGTGTAGCCATGACTGTCCTGGAACTCACTCTGTAGACCAGGCTGGCCTTGAACTCAGAAATCCACCTGCCTCTGCCTCTCAAGTGCTGGGTTTAAAGGCATTCACCACCACTGCCCGGCGAGGCGAGACTTTTTGTTCAGAGTGGGACATGCCCCAGTGTCATACAGTGCAATTGTGTTGACTTTGGTTTTGTTCCTTTATGTAGATAAAGCCTTCAGGGTGGTGCAGGAACTGTTACACTTATAACATTAGTGCACTGTCAAACCTGTGGGGGCAAGAAAGTAGCTGATATTTAGAGTTTTAGTTGAGAATGACTTCCTGTAGATCACAAAGCTGAGACCCCCCAAGTCCGGCCAGCCTGTCCTTGAAGCCTGGCACCTGTTACTGTTCTCTCGTTATAAGACACAATTTGCTTTAGAAGAGAGCTACCAGCAGGCTTGGGCAAAGTAGATGGAGTACTTGTAAGGTATTCCAGGGATCATGACAGAAGGATTGCCATTCCTTAGAGGTAGGCAAAAGGTTCCCTTGGGGTTTGTGTCCAGGGTGGTGGCCGAGTCCCTGTTTCAGTGTGGCATGAATTTGGGCAACAGTCCTGGGGTATCCATTGCACGTTCTGAGAGACTGGCTCCACCCGAGTGTGTGCAAGTGCACCTGCAGACTGTGTCTCTGAGTACACTGATTCAGCCTTGTGTGCAAGCACATCTGTATACACCACGTGACAGCACACACATGGAGTCAGGGATCCAAAGTCAACCTGGGCTCTTCCTTGCTTAAATTTAACAACAAAATACAGCTTCATCCACAGAAGACATAGAATTGCTTTGTGTTATCCACAGTGCAAAGCCAAGCCTTGGTGGTATGCACACATTGTAGTCCCCTAAAGCCCAAATAACAGACATGCATATGGTCTCAATTACAGATCTCTTTCCCCCAAGGTTTTTCTGTCTTTCACATAAACAGGATTTTCCAGCAGGTTTATGATACTCAACTAACCAAGGCCTCCCAATGTGACACTTGTTCCTCTTGGTTTACACTATTGTCCCCAGAGGAGGCTTCTAATTGCCCCACAGGCAATTCCTACCCCAAACCCCAGTTTCATCCATTTTAAATCCAAGGGCACAAAAGCATCAGTGTCCCTATAAAGATTACACTTCATCTTTGTGCTCATTTGATTGGACTTTGCACAAATCTGTTCATGGATGTCCTCAAGTTGTCAGGAAAGTGTCTATGCCCCCCCCCCCACCTCCTGGCCCCTCCTGAGGTGTCCCTATGTTTATATTGATGAGCCCTCCTCTGACACGTCAGCATTTCCATCCTCCTGATCCCTCATCAACCTTGTAAAGCAAGTGGGCAGCAAACCAGTTAACCGATTTCTGCCAAGTGCAGGTTCCAGCTAACGACAATCCAAAAACTCCCATCCAAAACCAAACAGTAAAAGCAACAGAGGCCAAGTGCTTAAAGAACAGGGTGGGTCTTCAGGTGTTGCCATTTTTTTTAAAAAAGATTTTATTGTTTGAGAATTTTATAGATGTATGTATATGATATGTTTTGATCAATGACCGCCTCCTCCTTCCCCTCCATCCTCAGATGGTCTTCACAGCCCAAGAGAACAGGAGCATCCTTTGGCTCAGGGTGAGCTGGGCTGCTGAGTGACGGTGGAGATCAGCTAAGCTCGAAACCCAGAAAAGTGTGGAACTTGTTCATCATAACCTACTAAGCCCTGTCTAAACCAGGAAAGCTAAGGCACACCAGCAGGGAATGAGATAAGGAAAGCTTTTGGGATAACTTGGAAATAAGATCTACATTATAAAAATAAAATAAATGCAATAAGTCTATATCCCAAGAGCAACCTCAGTCAGGAATACTGTTTGTGGGCTGTCTGCCCGCCTGCTCCCACCTCTCCAAGTCTCGATCTCCATTTACTTATCTATGAGAAGAGTCTTTGAAAAATATTTATCTGATTATAAAAAACTATTTATTTTTATGTAGAAAGATTTCAGCTCATCTGGGTTTTCCCTTTTTGAACTGCTTGATTTTCAGATCTTGAATACACAAACAATTACTAAAAAAAAAAAAATCATCCCTGTAAAACTCAGAAATGTAAAGCTGCTTGGAGGTTATGCAGGGACACACCTGTCCTGTGTCTGTGTAAGGGGCTTGTCACCAACGGTCAGTGTGTCCTCTGACCACAAAGTGACTTTGGTAAGCGTGAAAATGCCTTAGATGGGATTCTTGGCCCAATTTTTAAACATTGTCATTTTTGAGACCAAGCCACTGGCTAAATGATGGAACCTGAAGCATGATCCTTCAACGGAGTGGAAGCCCACTTGTGCCGATCCCCAACATCACTTAGACGGCCTGGAGCTCCACCGCCTACCGTCTTGTCCTGTGTCTCCTGTCTGTCTAAAGCTGAAACACCAACACGAAATAGTTGAACCATGAACGGCATACAAGCTGTACACACATTTGTCCACCTTCCACATCGGCCTTCCTCATCTCCTCATCTACCCTGTCTTGAAAACCTCGTGAGGACTCCTGCATCCACAAAAGGAGGTCAGAAGGGGTTCGATGGCAGCCTGGGCTTAATGCAAGTGTTCACCAGAACGTATTGGTGCAGCATGTCTGCCCACAAACTCCCTTCAGAACTTCCAAGGCGTCAGACAATGATAGCACCAAGCACTGATGTTTCGCCGTTTAAAGACCTGGTGTGAGGTGTGAGGCGACCCTTGAGCCTCCAATAATGAGAAGGAGAAGCAGTCATATTGAAGTTGGTATAACTTCCGATATTTATAAAGAGTATATAAAGTTACTTGGTAGAACTAGTGAAAACTTGATTGGTACAAACACAGTTACAGAAAAAAAAAATCTCTTCACAGGTGGAATACATTAACATGAACGCCATGAAACCATGGCCTCCTCCGTTATCATCAGCCCAGCCTCCTCCCCACGTAGACACTGGTTCTTGGCCCAACAGCTGCTGACTATCTATGGAAAACACATGGACTAACTCCCTAACTCTCAGTCCTTTTTAGTCCAAGTCCAACTTACAAATTAATATATCCATCTTTCTAGACATTATCAAAATAAGACCCATTGATTCTAACATAGCACTTTTAAGGAAACAAAGCAGAACAAAACAGTTAGCTAAAAAAGGATTTGTTTCCCTTAAACTGCCCTCTTGTAAAAATAGATTTGTTCTTACTATGGTGATAATCAATAAAAGCCTTTACCCAAGCTCCCCAAATTGCCGCAAGCAAGCCTGCTTTTCAATAAATCTAGGGACTTTCTCAGGGGTTTCTGGCCCAAGCCACCCCACCACTTTTATGATGATATATGGGGGTCATATACAGGGACTTACCCAACAGCCTCTAAATTAAAAGTCATGGGAGCAGGTAGTTTAAGGAAGAGATTTATACCAAGTTTCAAATGAAACAAAGGTATTCCTTACAGCTGTGAGCCATCTGCAACCAATTTTCTCATACTCAGGGTATATTGAAGATAAATATTCTCCTGTACCCACCCCCGCCTCCTCACACACTCTCTAGGGACTCATATAATATGCCACCCAGAGGAACCTTAGCATTTCTACAGCATACAGCTGCCCAGCCTCCCTGTGGACTTTCTCTTGTAGTTCATATCGATTTCAAATCATAGAACACTCACTCCCCAGACCCTTACATTCTTGTTTAAGCTATAAATGCAGGTTAGAAAGGGCAGGATCATTTTAATTGCTACAAGACTCATAGCTATGACTGATTATTCAGTGTGGCCATGAGTAACATTAGAATCACGGTCTGGATAATTTCCTATTTGAGTGTAGAGAAAAATGTGAACACAGAGCAACATATCCCAGTGGCCCAGAGCAGAGCTGAACTCTGACAGCCATGGCCTTAAGGGTCACCACTAGTGACCCCAGCTTTTATCTTTTCAGCTATAATCTGGGGAGATAAATGGTATGACTCTAGAAGGCTCCTGGGAAGATTTAATGTGGTAATACCTGTAAAATGCTTAGACAAATCTCCAGAAGATACACAGTAACCATAAAGATTAGTTATTGTTACTTTATGAATGATAATCCTTTCAGAGTTACTTTCACCAACTACAATGTTAACACAATAAAACAATACTAAAATCTAATACTACAGGTAATCTCTTCCATCTATGGCTTCATGAAACTATTGCATCTTATACTATACCAAGTAGCATTCACCCTAGCACTTACTTCTGAAACTGTCCTTTGTGGACCATTAGCATCCTGTAAGACATACCAACACAACACACACACACACACACACACACACACACACACACACACACACAGGCACACACATACAAATACACAGACACAAATACAGAGACATAAATACACAGACACACAACAGGCATGCGCACATACAGACAAATATACTACACACTGACACACACAGAGATACATACACAGATAAACACAGGTGCACACACATGCATACAAACACAAAGGCATACATATAGACACACTCACACACATACAAACACAGAGACACATATATAGATAAAAACAGGTATAAACTCACATGCATACAAACACAAAGACACACACACATACAAACACATACAAACAAACACACATACAAACACACAGCCACACATAGAGACACATACACAGATACACACAGGCATGCACACACACACACACACACACACACACACAGACTCACACACAAGAAGATAAAGAAATGATGACTTGAGTACAACAGAAAAGCCTGTCCACACAGCATCTCAGTCTTCAGTGCACTGCCTGTCATTGTTTCCAATGTATGTCTGTGAAGATAAATATTCTTCTGGTTTTACATGTCGGTGAGAGTTACTTCAGTTACTGTGGTTTCATCTCATGTATATGTGTCACAAATTAGGGCTCCTCCTTTCCCCAAGCCTGTGCTGAAAGCCCAGAAGGAACCATGGATGAGGCTGTGGGTGGGGGATTGTGGCGTTTCCCACTTTGCAGGTGGTATCTGTTATAGGAATAAATTATGGCTTTATTTCTCCAGAGTGTGTAGTACAATGTGGCTCACAGGCATGGAATAAAAAACATAACCCCAACACCTCCCAAGTGTGGTCATCCTTGTGCAGGTGAAGAAAACACATTGAAACTGTACACCCAGGGTTTGCAAACCCCAGTGAGTTTGATTTAATTGGAAAAGATTTAGATGGACAAGGATGATATTTTTAACAGAAATGAATTTCTCAAATACCTACAGCTTTTACTTCACATACTTCTCTTGTAATTCTTTTATTAAAATAAACATGCAGAAACATGCACTTCACAAGTTTGTTTTTATTTTTAGCTGCGAATCTGAAATTCCTTTGAAACAGAGTAAGTGTGCTGAAGTATATTGTTTATTTGTAGCAAAGTTTCATTTATGACTGTGGGATAAAAAGGTGTAGGACGTTTGAATAGTCAGAAGTCCTGTGAAATGTTTTAAAATATTCCTACAGATCTTTTTGGTTTGTTTTACTTATGCAACAGAAAAATAAGAACATATAGTAATATCTGTTCTTATAGAGAGAGCACATATGTAAGAAGACATAGTATGGCCTGTAATTGCAATCATGAATCTTGCATACAGTTATGTATCCCTTATAGTGGGAGTGGCTCACTTTTAATGACACCCAGAACCTTTCCTGCTGAATTAACACAAAGTCATCTTGGATCGTACTGAGGCATGGCTCTCTCTTTTTCCAGCTTGGAAAGCTGACCAGCCATTTCTATTTTTCGTTGACTGGAACTACGCATATGACCACCTTGAGCCTCTAAAGAAGCACATCTGCCTGTAGATTCAGGGATCTTTTAGATAAGAAAGTAATTCTTGCTCCCTTGGGACTATTCCCCATCCATCCACTGCGTTCTGCACTTAAAGCCCCTTCAGTCTCTCTGAGAGAAGCAGCCTTGGAGTCTCTTTCAGCCGTTTTATTTTACTCCAGTTCAAGATTTGTGGGTGATCCAAAGAGCTCCTTGTCATGTCCTGGTCTGGCTCCCTCTTCATGAGTGGTGGTATATCACTCAAGTGGGCTAACCTAGCTGCTGAGTTTAGATGTGCTCTGGGGATGGACATGGAAGGCTTCAGAAGCCGCCACTCACCTTTGCACCCCTTGGCTTATCTGTAGCCTTCGAACTGTCTCTAGCTTTGCATGCACATCAGAGTGAAAGTCACCCTTGTGAGCTCTTTTGCAAGCTCTGTGGTCTGGCTCAATGCAGGCTGGTCTTGTCATCTCTGAGTTTTTAGAACAACTGTTGATTCAGAAAAGGAAAGCAGGTTGATTTAGGCAACTTGGTCAACCCCTCAACCTCACACTGATATGACTCGACTCCTGAGTTCTGACTTTCTCACAAGCCAGTTCCAAAATGAGCTACAATAAACAAGTGACTCTTAACAATTGTGACCTGTACTTCTAACCAAGACACCCTCTGGAGTCTCATTTAGCTCCGAAGTCTTTACTTTTCCAATGGGTTCGGGGGTCGGGTGTTATGGCACACATTATCACTCAGTGCTGTGGCCACAGTGCAGACTGGTTGTTTCTCCCTCTGATACAGAAGATCTGAGGCACTGTCCATAGCCCCTGCCTGTGGCTCCTGACTGTGGCACACATATCACTTGCCATGGTCTCAGCCTCTCTTCACATATTACAACCATCACTACATTCCTGATTTATGGGAAGACAATAACAGACAAAATAAGCCTGTTTCATTAGGAAATGTCTCACACTAGTTTGAACCCACATCCCAGTCCTGGGTTGTTAGGCAGAGAGAATCTCTGTCATTCAAGGGCAGGTAATTATTTTAAAGTATCCAATTAGTGTATCTGGATCCTGTAAATGTCTGCAGTTTTAGCTAAATTTACTTTTACCACTAGGCGTCAGCAGGGCACAAAAAATGTAGACCAGCTAGGAGCCACTTGCTTCACAGAGCCTAGAATGATTTTGGTCTGGTTTGGGGTTGTAGGAGAAGGTTCCTGGAGTAGGGGGAGAGAGAGAGAGAGAGAGAAAGAGAGAGAGAGAGAGAGAGAGAGAGAGAGAGAGAGAGAGAGAGAGAGAGAGAGAGAGAGAAAAGAAGAAGGAGGAGGAGGGGGGAGGAGAAGGAGGAGGAGGAGGAAGAGGAGGAGGAGGAGGAGGAGGAGGAGGAGGAGGAGGAGGAGGAGGAGGAGGAGGAGGAGAGACTTAGGAAGTAGGCAGGCAAAAAATGCATCTACTCAATTCCCTTAATAAGACATGCACAGAAGTCACCTCATTTCCTTAGATTTCATGGTGGCTATCTAGAGAAAATTAGATTACTGTACTTAGATATTTATTGTCCATACAATAATGAAAAAGAACAGGAACCAGTTACTCAGTTAAAGTGAGAGCAGCATGCCAAAGACCAAAATAAAATTGGGTCTACTCACTGGGGTGATGTTAGGTATATAGGTCTACTCACTGGGGTGATGTTGGGTATATAGGTCTACTCACTGGGGTGATGTTGGGTATATAGGTCTACTCATTCAGGCTGATGATGTTTGTCCCAGACTAATCTTGACTTAAGTATCACTTCTGTTTTATACTGCTGTCTGACATCACTTCTGGTTTATACTGCTGTCTGACATAGGGTACGGAGGGCGAAGTCTCTGAGCTGTGGTTTGCTCACATGAGATGTGTGGGCAATGATCACTGTCATGGAGAAGGTGTGAGGTTTCAATGAAATGAGTCATCTGAGGAGCTTGCCTCAGCTGCTCAGCCCCTCAGTAAATGTGAGTGTGTCCCTATGGCTCACAGCTAAAGATAAACCTTGACTTTAACATCTTTTAATTCTGGAGTCGGGCTCCCAAGGGAGAAACAGGGACTAGGAGCAAAGGGGCCCAACTGGAGAAAGTGGAGGATGTACATGAGCTAACATGTTGTCCAACCCCCACCCCACCACCTGGGCTGGAGTTAACTGAGCCCTGCAGGCCAGACCAGGGCTGTTCCAGCTGGTGGGCTGTGTCTTCTGTGCTCCTCACACACAAAAGGCAGGGGGTGAGCATGCTGGAGGGATGGAGAGTGAGGCTCTGGGAAGCTGTAACAGCTGGCTCCTGCTTCTCTTCTTCCCTCTAAATTGTTCTGCGCATATAGAAGCTCTATGTAAGTGAAAGGTGATGGGCAGTCTAGGAGGACTGCCTCTTGATGTGCAAAACTCTGCTTCTAAACACATAACCCCATAAGCATCTCTTGTATTTATTCCTCCACTCAATAACTTACCCTGTGCCATGTGTTGGGAACACAATGATGGATAGAAGCCAGGGCCTCGGTCTAGTGAAGCACATTGCCAAGTAGAGAAAATGGTTAATGTATGAGAGAGAATGAACTAAGTAACTTCTGATAATGTTCAACTGTAAGTAGAGATGGCAGCTGGGGTACTTCAAGATGGGGTGGTCGAGGAAGCCATCTCTGAGGAGTTATTAAAGCTGAGATTGCAGGGTGACTGCAAGCCCTTTGTGTGCAGACACAGCATTCCAGGTTAGTGCAAAAGGCTCTGAGTGAGTCTCCAGCGCTTGCATGGCAGAGCCAAAGCCTGATGGAAAAACCTTCTCAGCTCAAGTCAGGCTTGGTAGGCTGGAGTGAGGAGTGAATCTGCTGCTGAAGAAACAGAAGAATAAACAAAGTCTTCACTCTTTGAATTGTTTTTTCCTTCAACATCATAGATGGTCTCATAGCTCACAGTTTAGGTTTCTGCTCTGAAGGCCTTATGAATTAGTTTCCCATTTCTCCTTGGCACGGTTGACTCTGGAGGGAGACAGGAATCTGGGATGGGTGTTGTCTCTGTCCGTCAGTTGTCCACTGGGCAAGAGCACTCCAGTTTCAACTGGGTCGAGTGGAAGCCCTGATCAATGGATTTCTCTGGTTCTCTTCTAATTTCTTCTGATCCCCTTCAGGGGCTCTTCTAAACATAAGAAAACATTATAAAGTGAGGGCCTTCTAGAAAAATTGTGTTATTTTACATATCAGTGGCATTTATTTCTACAAAGTTAAATTTAATCCAACAGACATTATTACTTGAACAGTACTAATAGCAAAAGACCACATGGAGAACATGGGGGAGGAACTCCAGTTTTCTGACATGTGGGCATCAAATCATACACTGATATCGGAGGTGGCTACGATTTGAAAAACAATATTCAATAGGTCTCTTACTCTTTATTATAAGTGCTTTGTGACCTGGAAAGGGAAGGTCCCCAGAGCCTCTGTTAATGAACTCAGCCTTTTGTCATTTTAATCAGTCCAACTCTGCACTCTCCCTCCTGGCTACTGCCTGTGGTCTAAGCCATGTACCAGTGGAGGTTAGGCAAGGGTCTGAAGCCCAGCATTCCACTGTTCCTACAAGCAAGTGTTCTTCATTGCTAAAGGATAAGATGGAAATGAGCTTTCCTTTACCAGTTAGCCCGTGCCTATTCATGAACATGGTAAGTACTAAATCGGCAAAGAATTCTCCATTTCTCTAGAACTTCACTCTCAAATTCCACATAAACACTTAGGGCAGCGTATGTTTGCAGAAACATTGGTAACCGACAGTGGGTTCCCATAGAAAACAGCCAACAGATAGTGATAAGGTCTGTGGCAAACTGGACAGGCTTTCCCCCTTCTGCAGGAGGATTGCTTTCTTGATGTAGCACATGAACACTGGGAATAAAGAGGACCCAGGGATGCAGAATCTTCAACTATTTGAAAGAAGGGGAAAAATCTATATTGCAAATAAAATATGACATTTTAAAAATGGATCAAATGTTTAACGTTTTTATGAGGGATAAATGAAAGGTAACTTTATTCAAATTCTGTCTTTAAAAATTAGTTTAGGGGCTGAGGAGATAACTCATTTGGTAAGATAAGATACCTGTTTCGAATGACCTGAGCTTGATCCCTAGTACTCACCAACAAAGCTGGGCGGGAGGCATGAGATTACAGACCTCGGGCTAAGGAGCCAGTGAGAGCAGGAGCTCTGGTACTTGCCAGTCAGCTATCCTGGCCTACTTTGCAGGCCCCAGATACCAGTGGCAGAGCCTGTATCAAAAAAGATGGATTGTTCATGAGAAATCATACCTGAGGTTGACCTGTGGTTTCACATGCATGCACACACAAATGCATGTGCACCATGTCCCATACATGCACACATACACACATACCAAAATTCAGTATATTTACTATAAATAAAGATATTCTATATGTCTAATAGATATTTAAGATTTTCAGAATCAAAGCATATACATTGTACAATATTTATATTGTACACCCTGATTTACATATAAAATGTGAATTTAATTTTTTACATAGGTCTATGTCTGTAGATCTAAATTTATAGATATACTAAACTTGACCAATGAGTTTATAGTTTCTGCTTCTGATTTAGCATAATACAATTTAACCCAATCTAGTTTCTGTCTTCTGATCTAGAAAAAGAAAATTGAATATCACAATCTAGTTTCCGCCTTCTGACTTCAAATAATATGATTTAACATCACAATCTAGTTTCTATCTTCTGGTTTGCAATAATAAAATTTAATATAATAATCTTTATCCATGGAAATATACTCTAAAGCATCTTCGACCTGTTGAGTGCCTACATGAACCTAACGGGGGCTTCAATTCACAAGGCAAGGCAATAAGGTCGAGCAGATACATAGACAAGCAAATTAAGAAGCACGTGCAGAGTGTCCAGTGCGAAGCCTACACAAGAGTCTCATCCCATCCCTGCCATTATGTCTCAAAGATCTTTTCAAATACAAATCTCCACACCATGGTCTTAAATAGCAACAACCTAGAAAAAAGTAGGTCTCAGTTGGAGAGGAAAATGATATGCACTTAGTAAGCAGGTTAGTTCTACAGATCAAAGAAAAGCAGCTGAATTCAATCCCACTCCAACAGCCCTGTCCTGCTTGAGTAATGATTAGATATAAGACACTGTCATCCAAGTACATTAGATGTCTTGCAATCTCCTCACCTTCTGATGGGAGCAAATATGGAAGCTAGTAGCCAAGGGTTATCTGGGCAGCTCAGGCTGGCTTGGAAACTTGTTGAGGCAATGCTAAGAACATTAGGAAACAAAGCATGTGTTATCACTGGCACGGCTGAATATGGTCGTTTCCAAACACCAGTCCTGAACACTGCTTATGAGAGTGCAGGCAGCTGAAAGAAGTTGCCCAGATGTTTCCCTTGCTTGTAAAATAAAATATCACCCAATAAACCAGGAGAGTTGACATCAAAGCAGTCCACAAAGTCGTGGTCCTTCACAGAAGCAAAGATGTCCCCCCCACCCCCAGTTTTTGCATCTTTGTTCTCTTGCAGTGGGGTGGTGTGCTCTGGATGCAGCCAGTTCATCTCTAGAAGGTTCACATCTGGATACCACATCACAGATGCCACAGAAGTCAATTCTTCTGTCAATTAGAAGATGTTTTTCTCATTGAGAGATAAAAGGGAGTGAGGTTCTCAGTTAGTCAGCCTTCACCTCCGGATAAAGGAGGCTCTGTATATGAGCTAAAACAATTCCAAAGGGACTGGGAGCCTCCAGCTTGGATGTTTATAGGAGGCTGGAGCATGAAGTGAGGTTTAACATTTTGAAGGTCTGCTTTAATGTCTTTAAAAATCTAGAACCATCTTTCTGCATTTGGGTCCGATTAACAATGGACAGCACCTGCTCTTGGGCTGCTGGAAACCAAGATTATTGAACTATCAAGAAATTAAGCACGTCTTTCCTGGAGCAACCTTACATTTCAGGAGGGTGAGAATGTGAACACCTCAACCCCTGCACAGTGGCAGAAGAGCTCTAATCTGCACTTCATGCCTTTTCCAGAGTTTCCCACTTAAAGGAAGTTCTAATTGTCCACAGAGAGCAGGCTCAACATCTCAACCCTACTGGCTACCCTTCTCTGTCTCATCTCCCCCTGACCCTCCAAACTTCCAGAATCAGCTACATGCATTCCCTATTCATCTCAGGGTCTGCTTCTGGGAAATCTCAAAAAACACATACTCATACTGAGTAAGTTCTCCAAATGAACATTTGTAGGGAAGCACATCAAAGTGAGGGAACCGGAGATTGGGTGCCGTTGCCTATGACACGTGACCGAGTACCAGATACAGATTGACCATGATGTGATGATTGTACCCTGATCCACACCTTCCACATCCTCTTTCACTTTGCTTTGTAGTACAGGGAAATTCAAGTTCAGAATGAATTGTTTAGCCGTTTCCTCCTCATCAAATTGAGCAGCTGACTATCGGGTACGACAATGTGCTCCCAGGGGAGGCACTTATATAACATGGATGTTCTGAGGTGGCATGCAAATCAAATTTTGCTCTGCCTAAGGAAAATGGGACGGGGCATATGTGAAGAGTAAAATCCCATCACAAAGCTTCATAAACACTACGATATAAGATGAAACCCCAATTTTTCTACTTCAAATAAGCATAGCTGTAGTATGGCTCTTAAGTGTCTCCTAGGAATGGCAGTTGTGGTTCTAAGCTGCATTTTTTTTCTTCATTAGTCACTTGTTAGTAAGAATAATGAAAATAAACAAAAACTGGTTCAGGTCATTCTTAAGTATATAGCTGTATACTTTGAAAAATATTCTTCTGATAATCAGATGTGTCAGGAGATCGTGCAAATGTTTTTGAGGGTAAAAAAACCATTAAAGAAAATAACATGTCCTATAGGAAAATGCTGAGAAAAATATTTTATTTTGAGACTTTCATGAATAATGTATACGAGATGACCATACTGATTTACTGGGGAACTAGTGAACAGCATTGCTGGTATAGAGAGGCAGCCCCTCCCCCTTGTGAGCAGTGTCCTAGGAGAGAGCCTACAGCCTTGACAACGCTGTGCTCTTCCCACGATTCTGTTCCTTTGGGTGCACAGGGATATCTGACCTCAGCTTTCCTCTGTTCATCAGTGGTATCCACTGATGTTTCCTTGGTTGCATGATCATCTGTAGACCACAGATTATAGGTTCTAGACCTCTTTAAGTCTGGCATTTTGAAATACTGGCTCTGCTTAAGACCACACAGCAAGATCCTAGTGTGCAGGGTAGGCCATAGGCTGTTGAAGGCCTTCTGGTCCACCTAAAGTCTACTTTGCATGGTGCTATTTTCCTGAATCTCAGAGTGGGAGGGGAGATGGGTAAGTGAGTGGTGTGGACTAGGGTTAAGGAAAAAGAGTCAGTGACTACCTTGCTTAGCTAACTGTTGCCATGAATGACAGATAGCCTGACTTTTCAGGAGAGTGTTGAAGTGAGGGCTGTCATGTAGCACCCCCTAGTACTAACTGCATATAGCAAAGACATTTAAAGATATGTTGTAAAAACAAAGTAAAGCATAACTTTTGGGCCAGCCTTTAAGCCTGCTTGTTAGACTTTATATTTATATATGTGTGGGTTATGGGGGAGGGGAACACAGAGTAAAACAACAAAATATTAAAGACAGATATCACCACTTTAAAAAAAATCATAATTCCAGTAAAGAAGAAGGGATTAGGAACAGTGTTAAAATTGAAAAATAAAAAAGGTTTGAATGAAGGCAGTTTTTATGAGTGTAATTCAGCAGACACAGCCCAGCTCAGAACTGGGGTCCTAGAGTGCCACACATGACCAGGCAAAGGGAAGGAAGAACTCAGCAGGAGAGACTGAGAAGCCCAATTTGTCAGGTTACAGAGATGTGAGCCAGTCAGCTTTCTGGCCTTCCTGACGGCTGTGTTGAATGTTAGCCTTCTTTCTCAACTCAAACCCAGAAGTGTTGCAATGAGCAGGCCTTTGACTATGATAGCATTCCTCAAGGAATCACGGGTCCTTCCACTCAGAAAAGGTCGTTGTCCTCCAAGAATTGAAATTTTAGCATGTTAATTAAAACCATATATTAAACTTAGGGGTCCATGGAATGAGCCAAGGACAGGGGAATGCAGAGGCTTGCTGAATGGACATGGGTCAGTTGGGATCAGTTGTCGGAGGAGTGTGATACAGATGTCCTGGGAGCTCCCAGGAGGTGTTACACACACACACACACACACACACACACACACACACACACACGTTGAGACTGACTTTTCCTTTTGGAAGGCACGGACTAAGGCATTTGGGAACTGTGTAAGAGTAAAGGAGTATTTATAGTTACGGTTCTCACTGCCAGTGAGAAAACAAAACAGCGACTCTGACATCGTCTGAAGTAGAGGAGAAATATTTGTTCAAATAACTGTGCAGTCCAGGACAGGGCTATTGTTGCTCTTGAAGCCACCGAGACTGATAACTCTCTTCTCTTGATGCTGCTGACTCCAAGAGCTCCAGACTAACCTTTTCCATGGGTCCAGGCCAGGCAATAAGACAGCATCTCTTTTTGTGGCTAAGGCCAGCTTCAAGGTTGTCTCTGATTGCCCCAATCTGAGTCCCTGGGGCTAAGGAACTATTAGCATGTTCCTCAGTAGGGCTGGTGAGGTGTAACAAGCCAGCACTGAGCTTCACTGGTCTGTCCTGTGTGATTTCCCAGTCTGTTTCCTCTCTGTGCTTCAGCTGGATTTTTTTTGCCCATTTGTCTTTAAGTTAATGAGTATTGTCTTTTATTGTGCCCATTGTAATTAAACCAAGGACGCGGAGACTTTTCTCAGTTTTAGAATGTCTATTTGATTCTTTTCTTACCCAAATGTATGTAAAAGTACTTTCAAAGATGCTTTACTTACCTAATTGATTATTTCGAGGCAGGGTTCATCCTATGTAAACTAGCCTAGTGGCAAACTCATAGAGATTCACCTACCTCTGCCTCCAAGTTCTTTGGGTAAAGGCATGCTTAAACACTCCGGCTTAAATGTTTAGTTTATTTTATGTAAGGTAATTGGCTCGTTTATGCTACATGTACATGCCTGGTGCCCGAAATGGCCAAAAGAGGGTGTCAGATGTCTAGAACTGGAGTTCAAATAATTGTGAGCCACCATGCAGGTGCCAGGAATTGAACATGGTCCCCGGAAGAACAGCTAGTCTCTTAATTGATGAGTATCTCTCCAGAACCCAGAAGCATTATTTAAAAGAGGCAGTCCTGGAACAAAAAAAAAAGATTATCAAAAACAAAATAAAAGAGATGTGTCATTCATAGAGTGAGGGTACCATATGATAATGAAAATGGCGGATATGGACTAGAGTGATAGGTGCCAAAGATAAAAGAATAAATTAAGACAAGTTAGAAAATCCACCAATATGTTTAGTAAGATTCAAGTGCAGACATGTGGGAGCCGCAGTGAGAGTGCAGCATTCGCCATTCCAAGATGCGCGGGCATCTGTCCGCCCACTAGTAAACAACTAACTGCGCAGTGCAAGAGGCAAAAAGCGCGCCAAAGTCACTGCCCATCCCGGGGCGTATTTATGGGTAACGAGTGAAACAGCCAATCAGAAGTGAACACGTCACCTAGGGTGTATTTAAACTGTGCCTCTTCCAGTCTTTCGCGTCTTCCGCTTCTGTTATACAAGAATTAAAGCTCGCTGTAGAATCACCCGAACACCGCTCCGTGTCCTTTTTCGCCGGGCGAAGGGGACTCGGGAGGCGCGTGGAACACAGACAGAAGTACTTAGAGGCCAGTATTTAGATATTAGCCCTTACCTGTGTGTAATTGGTTAAAAATCTTCTCCCATTCTGTAGGCTGCTCTTGTATGATAATGGTGGCCTGTGGGCAAGACAAGTGCCACCAGACAGAAAAACTGGCAAGGTTGAGTAAGCCTAACCCAGTGAAGCTCAGAATGAGTAAGGTAGGCATGGGGCAGCTCCCTGCAAACCGACCTAATTGGAACAGGTAACCACCATGACACCCCACTGAGGGGACCATGACAATCAGTCAATAGGGAAAACACCTGAACTTCCCCATGCTAATGGAGCACCTCAAAACTGAGTGATGGGAAGCATCTACCCTGGACACTCACCCTATTCCTCAATGTTTATAAAGTACCTATATACATGAAATAAAGTGCACAAAACTATTCACTGAGGATCGTCTGAGAGTGGCTGTTTACTGAACTGTAACACTTTGGTGAGGAGTTTCTCTCCTGAAGCATCCATTATCGCTGGTCCTTAGACCAGCCTGCCAGGCTCAGCCCTGTTGTAGCCACCAGTGGCACGGATGAACAGGGTTAACCTGAAAGGGGGACGGAAAGGAAAAGAGACAGGAAGGGCGAAAGAAGTATGAAGCAAGACAAAGTTTCTGATCAAGGACTCAAAGTTAATTTTAGCAACTTTGTATATATAGGGGAAGCCCTTGGCACCTGTCCTTTGTTTCAGCTGGATTATGTCGCAAGGCAAATCAGTGGGCAGTCTATTCTAAGTTCCTGTGGAAGTTGCAGGTGCAGCCACGGGTGGATGACTCCGCCGGGTCGTAAGTCCTGTGGCAAACAAGTCTTTTCCAGCCTGCTCAAGGCTGGGGGAGGACACACCCTGCCATCCCTGTCACTTGCCACAGCCACCTTGTCACCCAGTCACTTGACATCCACCCTGACATTGATATTTGCACTGCCACAATAGTCCTGGGACCTGGCTACCTTCCCTGCGCAGGGCTTCCCAACGGAGAACTATAACACTGACCGTTTCTGGCCCTACCAAAGACCCACAGAACCATCAGTGTCCACCAAGACAACAATGTCATTTGCATGCAGAAGCATCTCAGTTCATTTATTAATTGTTGATCTTAGTGCCTGTGTTAATAGTGTCTTCAGAAAGTTTTCCTCTCGCCAATGAGTTCAAAGCTATTCCTGCTTTTTCCTCTATCAGGTTCAGTGTATCTGGTTTTATGTTGAGGTCTTGATCCATAGAGTTTATTTTTGTGCGGTGTGATAAATAGGATCTAGTTTATAGTCTATATGCTGACATCCAGTTTGACAGCACCGTTGGTTGAAGATGCTTGCTTTTTCCAGTGTGTATTTTGACTTCTTATGAAATAATCAGGTGTCCATAGGTAGTGTATTTATGTCTAGGTCTTCAATTCTATTCTGTCAATCAATATATCTGATTTTTGTGCCGATACAATGATGTATTTATTACTATAGCTCTTAAATACACTTTGAGTTTGGTGTTGGTGATACCTCTAGCAGGTCTTTTATTATTCAGGATTGTTTTAACTATCCTGTTATTTACTTACTTACTTACTTACTTACTTATTTATTTAATTGTGTGTGTGTGTTTCCATATAAAGCTAAAAATAGTTCTTTCAAGATCCGTCAAGAATTGTTTGGAATTATAATAGGATTGCATGAATCTGTAGATTGCTGCAGATTTTGGTAGGATGCCATTTTTACTCTAGTGATCCCACTGATCCATGAGCATGGGAGAGCTTTCCATCTCTGATATTTTCTTCAGTTTCTTTGTTCAATGTCATAAGAATTTTTTTTCATACAAGTCTTTCACTTGCTTAATTAGACTTACCCCAATATAAATATATCATTTGAGGCTATTGTGAAAGATGTTGTCTCCCTGATTCTTCCAGTTTGATTGTCTTTTGTATATAGAAGGGCTGCATTTTTTTTGTGAGTTCATTTTACAATCCAACTATTTGCTGAAGTGTTTATCAGTTGTAGGAGTTTCCCAGGGGAATTTTTTTGGGGGTTACTTATGTATACTGTCATATCATCTACAAATAAAGAAACTTTGATTATTCCTTTCCATTTTGTACCCTCTGAGTTCCTTCAGTTGTTCCATCAGCCTGGCTGTTACTGTGTTTTTATGCTGGAGTCTAGGCATCTGGGTTTGGGATAATTGTAATTCGAGGGCACGATATGCTGGTCTTGTCTTTGTTGGGTGAGAGTTCTGGGCCTCTCTGATTCTCATGAAAGTGTGGTAAACTGTGTGTTGCCTAGTAGGGAATTCTAAGATCTTGCTATGTGTGACCACTGCAGATTCCAGATAAAGTGTGTTTCTAGGATTGGGAACTGTCACTTTGGAATGGGGATGGGCTAGGAGGTTGAGCTCTAGGGAGGTGCACAGGAGGGAGAAAAGCCAGGTATTCCACCAGAATCTGTTTAGTTCCCTGGGAATGGGGACAGAGAATGAAGAGAGGTCACAATAGGTAGTCTGCTACACAATGAGGAGGGGCTGGGATTTGAAGGAGAGGAGAGAGAGGTAAATATCCACAACTAGGTTATTTCCCTGCTTCTTTGGCTGGAGTGGCCAGTGAGGCTTCAAAGAATTGGAGATTGGGATAAAGTAATGACTGGAGGCGGGGCCAGGGGGTAGGTTGAAGGAAGACTGTGAGATCATTGGAGATGGGAGCAGGAGGCTGGGGCAGGGGACCATAGAGCTGGGAGAGACTGGGAACTGGGTTAGAGTAGAGGAGGAGAGTGAATCTTGTTCATTAGCCTACTTGACTTTCTGGCTGGAGTGCTGCATGGAGCTTTCAATTAGAACTTTACTCTATGGGGGAAAATAGCACAAACCTCAAAATGTGGAATGAGTTGTTTTGAATCCAAAATATTAGGGATATGTAATGCCCCGCCCCCACCATGAAATCTGCTTGGGGGGGGCAGTATATTAAGTATTCTAAGCTCAGTTTTGCATGGAATCCTTGCAAAGGGGCCATTCTAACCTGTTCTGCCTACTCCGGTTTCATACACACGCTGCTGGAGGAGAGTTCCCTGTGACATTTTTGATCCTCACTGTCTACAACATATTAGCATCCTCTTTATGCATTCATTTATTGAGCTACATAACTGTGAATTTTTCTTATTTCCGAGCTTTGATAAAGGGTCGTGAGTCTGGGGTCTCCTGATAGAATCATTATCATCATAGTAAGAAAAACAGAAGAAAAACCTCTAGCTTTATGTGCATGCACAAGTAAGACCGAGACCACCGAAATATATGATGAAAGAGGCTTTATTTTGTTGTGTTGAAAATAAAAATTTCCCATCCTTTAACTCCACCCAGATCCTCACCACTTTCCTCACCCAAATCCACACTTCTTCTCACTCTCATTAGAAAACAAACAGGCAGGTCTTGAGTTCAATTCCAGCAACCACATGGTGGCTCACAACCATCTGGAATAGGATTGGATGCCCTCTTCTGGTGTGTCTGAAGACAAGCTACGGTGTATTCATATACATAAAATAAATAAATAATTCTTTTAAAAACAAAAAAAACCCAGACAACAAAATATAGAAATAATAAATACAAATATAAACTATAAAAATAAAATGATATAAGATAAAACATAAACAACCAAACTAAACAGAAAAAAAGAGAGCCAAAGAAAAAGCACAGAGACATAGACATGAAGGACATATGTATTTCACACACACAAATTCCAAAATATTATGAGTTCTTGTTGTTGTTGTTATTGACCATTGGGCCTGCCCTAATTGTATTGTATACCCTTGAGACTCAACAGGAAAAAATAAATTTTCTTTTATTAGTGGTATCTATTAGAGATAGCTTCTGGGTTAGGGATGGGGCTTGTGTCCACTTTTCAGCTCTGGCCCTCCAGGAATCTGCGTAGGCCAATGCAGGTCCTGTACATGCTGCCGCAGTCTCTGAGAGACCCCATGCCCATTGGCTCTTCCAATCTTTTTCTCTCCTGGGAGCATGGCTCTCACCAGAAGGCTGTGCTGCTAAACTAATCACAGCTACTTGCCTTCAGAAAAGTATGTGGGAAAAATCTTTTAATTAAGCCACCAGATATTAATGGTTTGTTATGACAGTCACCAAACAACTAGTTTAAGAACAGTTTGAAATGGAAAATAAGGGACCAACTTCCTTGGATATCGAGGCCATGTCAGGACAGGGCAGGATAGTTTCCTGAAATCTGGAGGCCAGTCCTAAAGAATAAAGAGCCAGATGTATGACCTAAGGAAAAGCTGGGGCAAACCATTCTGACTTCCGCTGAGACTTCTCGATGCTTGGTGTTCATTTGGAGATTCCCATTTCTCAGCATTTGTTTGTTCAGTGGAAAAGGGGGTGCCCAGTGTCATTAGACAGAGACCACCTGACCAAGTAAAGGACTTGCCTAGCTATAAATGTCTCATTACACAGGACTCTTCAGACTGCTCATCCTTTCCTTTCTGGAAAAGATGTGGTTTAAAACCCAGGGAATGAGTTACTGGGGCTTTAAGAGCTGTTTGATTTGTTAAAAAAGCCCAGGCATCTGACCATGGTTTTTCCAAGTCAAACAGCCGTTTAAATTGAAGAGACTTTGAAGTCAGAGGCCTGCAATGCTGTGATCTGCCTCTTTCTCTCTGTCTCTTTCTCTCTCTCCCTCCTAAAATAGCAGATGAGATCAGATGAGATTTCTACAGATACTGTTTGTGTTCCCTACATAGAAGGTAATTTCTTAAGAGCTGACCCATAAACCCAACTCAGCTTCTATATTGCACTGAGCCCATTTTGGGGAAGGTTTAGAAAAAAAATATTGGGTGTGCCTGAGAAAAATTTAAATCACAGTTATTTCTTTCAAATGTGGAAACTGACTTTTTACCCTTCGCTTTTAAAAATAATGACTATGATGTCATGCCTTTTGCAAGGTCACATAGCAAGCCGAGGTCAACGCCGTTTTTACACTCATGAGGATAGAAGTCTCTCGAGAGAATGCAAGGTCCTAGAAACTGTAGCTATCCTTTGTGAGGTTCCATGTTTGCTCCATGCTGCTTGCTACCTTGATGGCTTTCACTGTTAGCAAGATGGTAAGCAGCAAATGCTAGAAGGCTCACTTCTTGCCAGCTGGAGATGCTGTCTGGGGAGGTGATGGAACTTTCTGGAACTAGCACATAGTTGACAATGTAGGATAACAGACAAGTCTTGAGGATTATATCCACCTCAGGTTCTGGACCTAGATTTCTGCTTCCTGATCTACCAAGACACAAAGAAGTTGTATTTCAGGCACCCTCCATCGAAGACAGAGCCACACTATTCTAGCTACCAGACCTTCCCTGTCACAAGGGACTGCACCACCCTGTGAAAATGTGAGCCGGAACAAGTCCCTGTGATTCTAAGTTATTCATGTCAGTGTTTGCTTACATCACAAGAATATGACAAGTAGCTAACCCATAGGACACCCTTAGTGAGCGCATTTGCAATGGACGGCAGCGGGCTCAGAGTTCTTTAGTACCCAGAGCAACATATAGAACTGATATTGTCAGGAGAGGTCGAACTAGAACACAGAACAAAATCTTTGACTCAAAAATCCATATTCTTTCTACTGTTATTCCATAGAGCATTCCCAACGATGTCTCCATTTCTGGGAAGTTTCCATACAGCTGCCAACCCTTTCATTTCCATTCCAGAAGAAAGGCATCCCAGTGAGACTAAAAATGAATGCTATGGCCAGAGGCCGGGGAGTTTTTATTCTTCTACTGTTGAATTATTTAGGGCAAGGCTAATGCTTTAAAAGAGTAGGCGTCTGTGTTTGCTAGGAAGGCAGGTGGGTTAGAGGCCAGGGCTCTGCTTCCCCTTAGGACAATTCATGCTACTGCACTCAGTCACCAAGGCCATGCAGGGCTTTGCAATGATTGTAGTAACTCATGTTTGTTGAATGCCTGTTAGGTCACAGATAAATTGTCTGGCAGACAACTGGACCAGAGAATAAGGTATTCCATAGAGGTGAGTTTAGATTTAGGCACTTGCATTAGATCAAAGTTTCTAGGGAGAGTAGGGAACGGATTCCAAACAGCCATGAGAGAAGCAATCTGTCTGCCAAATATGGTTACTTGTGAAAGAGACTTGGAGCTGGTAATCGGGCCCTTTGTGTTCGAGTCTGAAGGTTCCTCACAGGCTAATGTGCTTACGTATGTGCTCCCAGGCTGGCAACACTGTTCTGGGGGGGGGGGGAAGAGCTGTCAGAAGTAGAGCTAGCTAGAGCAAGTAGGCCTCCCTGAGGCGAGGCTTGACTGTTATACCTGCCTGGGGTCTGGTCTGAGTGTGAGGAAAAGCCACCTTCTTACACTCCTCCTGCTATGGATGGAGCGCTCAGCTGCGGCACCTCCCCACCAGGATGGATTGTGAGGGGACTCTAGCCAGCCTGAGCATGGCAAACATGGCTCTGGTGGGCCTTGCCCTTCTCCCTCATTCACTCTGCCTTGCTAAAAACCATTCGGTTATACTTCTAAAGCTAGCCACCAGGGTCTGTGCCCCTTATTTGGCTACTTCCTCCTCCCGAGGCTGGCCACCAGGGTGAGCAATCAAAAGCCCCCTTTGGGTCACCTAATTAACATGCTCAATTAAATCAAACTCCTCATCCTAACACAAGATTCCCCCTTGTACTTATGCATCATCATTTGCCTTATGGTCCACACCTGTTTCCTCTCTATCCAACGCAGGTTCTTTGCCCCCCCCCCCCCAGGACAAATACCTCCTCTCCCTTGTTCCTTTCCCCTTCTCCCTTGACCTCTCTTTTCTGTATTTGTTCTTCAGGGGCAAATATATCTCCATTGTGTGGAGAACTTCGTCTTGGTTGTCTTGTGTTGATACTGGCCCTTTTAGATTGTGCCCTATGAAACTGAGCCAAAGTGGATCTCTTTTCCTTGTTCCTTGGGGTATATTGCCACAGAAATGAAAGAGTTAAGCAATACAGCTCTTTGCAGCAATGTGGGAAATCCAGAGGACAGATGATGCTGAGGCAGTTTCAGATGCCCAGGCAGAGGCCTGGAAAGAATGGCAGCAGAAACAGATGCTTGTGAGCAGCTTTCAACTGAAAAGGATAATGTTGACTTTGCTTGCAGATCTGAGAAGCAAGGTGGTTATCAGATTCCCGTGTCTTCATGGTAATGCTTCCAGGGTAGTCAAGTCTTTCCCTGGTCCTGAGTCTCTTAGTCACTTGGAAGTGATAATTTAGTTTCACCAGTAGATTTCTATCTGTTGGTGAGGAAATGAGTGAACAGTGTGACACTGTCCCATCTGCATGTGACTTGTCTATCCTAACTGCTCTGTGGTGAAATTTTTACTAGAATTCAGATCTCAGCTTTTCGTGTCTGTGTCCATGGCATGTGGGTTTTGCACATCAGGTCTCTTTGGAGCTGACTTCTCCAGGTCCTGGGTCTACAGAACTGACATTAGTAACCACTTGCATTTGAATTCATTTCTAACTTCCAAAGCTCCTTAGCTTGCCACACTTTTTGGCCATCAGTGTCTGTGAGGTAGTTTTTAGGATCTCTATTTTATGGGACTCTGAAATATGAAATGGATTTCTTAAAGTCATACAATTAAAAATTATGACAGAAGGCTCAGGGTGTTGGATACTAAATTTAGAAATTCTCCACTACAAAAGGAATAAGTAAATGTGTGGACTTCTATGAGACTGAGTTTATCAAGGAGTGCTTGTCACTGTTTGGGGGAGTTGGGGAGAAAGATGGGTGGTGAGGAGAAGGATTGGGGTAAGAAGGATTGGGGTAAGGAGAAAGATTTGGGGTGGGGAGAAGGATTGGGGGTGGGGAGAATCATTGTGGTGAGAAAGATTGGGATAGAGAGAAGCATTGTGAGGTAGGGAGAATAATTGGGGGAGGGGTAGAAGGATTAGGGTGGGGGGAAGGATTGGCGGTGGGGAGAAGGATTCTTTCAGCATATTTTATCATCACTCCAACTGCCCATCCCCCACCATATGAAATCAGTAGCCTACTTTCTGACACTAAAGTTTGCTCATTCGTAACATTCAATTTAAACGGAGTCATGTAGCACCAGGCTTTGTGATTCTTTGATAAAATAGTGTTTTCCAGGTTTATTTGTTAAAGCATGTGTGAGTACTTCATATTCCATTATTGCCAAATAATATTCCCCTGTACAGCAGATATACCATATTTTGGTTCCATTTTTAGAAATGTTTACTTTAAATTTGATACACACAGACACACAGACACACACACACACACACACACACACACAAATGAGAATGTGTATGCACATGTACCCATGAAGTCCAGAAGACTGTCTTGGATCCTCTGGAGCTGGATTTACAGGTGGTTTTGAGCCTTCCAATGTGGGCACCACGGATTGAGTTTGGGCCCCCAGGAGAGCGGTGTGTGCTGTAACCACTGAGCCACCTCTCAAGCTCCATTGTTCTATTTTTAAATCTTTGTGTGACTAGTACTGCTATGAACACTCATGTGCATGTGCTTATGTGAACATGGACTAGTTTGGGTGGATGTATATGTAGGAGTTGAGTTACTGAACCTTGTAAGTCTTCCTTCTTAGCCATCGGAGGCTTTTCCCAACCCTTCAGGACAGTGAAACTATTTTATATTCCCAGCAGCATCAGCACAGGAGTACCAGGGTTTTTTTTTTTTTTTTTTTTTATCTACAGCTATCCTGGTGGGTATGAAATGAGGCCTTGGGGTTTATTTATGCTTCTCTAATAACTAATAAAGTTGATCATCTCTTTATAGACTTATTTGGCATTACTTGTTTGTTATCTTTATAGAAATGTCTGTTCAAACTCTTAGTTTATTTAAAAATTGTGCTGCCCTTTTGTTCCTAGTTCCTAGTGTTCTTTTCTTACTGGAGGTCTGAGTCTCCCATCAAACACACCATTTGAAAACCCTTTTTTTCGCTCTGTGGGTTCATATTTTTTATTTTTATTTTATTTATTTACATTTCAGTCATTGCCCCTGCCCCCACCGCTCCCGGTCCCTTCTCCCACAGTTTCTCATCCCATTCTTCCTAACCCTTGCCTCTGAGAGGGTGCTACCCCAACCAGACCTCCCCCTTCCCCGTGGGCCCATATTTCTATTGCCTTGATGGTATTCTATGCAATATGAAACTTTTATATATATGTGAGATTTAATTTATATTAATTGTTTTAACTTTTGCTAAGAATGAATTCCCTTGGATGAGAGAAAAAACGTGACTGAGATCCAAATCAAACTAATTATTAATTGGTATAAAGTACAAAAAAAATACCTCTCCAGGGGATTCAGTGTCTACCTCCAGGGGTATGCATAGTGACAGAAGACATCCATGTGTGACAGACATAAGAAAGGTAGACAGAGTTAAGAAGAATGGGAAAAGATTAACAAGAAGATAAACACAAACAGATTTCAAATTTCAACAGTTGTGTGACCAGCAGTGTTTGCTGTTTCTTTGTTGTGCAAATATAGTTATGTATACTCCCATGTATATGCTCATAATAAACAGTATATCTGTCTGTGTATGTATCAACAAAGAGTATCCATTCAAGAATATATTTTAGGTTCTTTCCTATTTGTTGTTTAGAAATATAAAAATGTATGATACTATTATATACCTTCTTCTCCAAAATTAATAAAGCACAAAGAGTTGCCTGTATGTTTCTATGAGAGACTGTATTTTATTTTAAGGTACTTTCATTTTCTGTGTACACCATGTATAAACAGCACTCTGATTTATATGGAAACTTTAAGATTCCACTGAACATAACAGAGTTTCTTTAAACAAAACAAGATGTATATAGCTTCTGCCTAGTATACAATTAGATTTTCTTTCTGGTCTGTTGACAGGTATTTTATGAGTAACATTTGCCATATCCAGTAATCTGCTGCAAGAAATAGTGCTTATTTTATTAGGAAATGATTTGCCTTTCATAGCACGTCTTCATATACTCTGAACACTTTCTAATCATATAAGCCACATATCAAGAAAAACGCTGGGTACAGCAGAGGTGAAGGAGGCCCTTCACCTCAGTGTTGGAAGGGTTGCAAGAGGGCGAGCATTAGGCTTTTGTTTGCATGTATGTTTATGCCATTTGATGTTCATGGTTGCTCTGTACTTAGGTTCATATTTAGGTGTAGTTTTATTTACTCATCGGAATTAAACTATGAGGTGTTGACGTGCTACACATGAGAAGCACGAGGATGGTTATAGAATGCAAACAGTCTTAAGCTCTTAATCAAAGGTTCAACTCGACTCATAGTTTCGAGAGAAGACCTCTTTATTAAATGATTTAAATTTAAATAGGAAGACACTGTATTCAAGAATGAATCTCAAGTGTAACTTCGAAATAAACCAAGGTCAGGTTATGATTGTTCTGAACCTTCCCCAATTTTTTTCTTTCAACTAATTCCAGTGTATTTTAAGTATCTACCAAAATTTCTCCTATGGCTGACACTTCTTGTTTAACCCAATTTTCCCAGAGTCCGAGCCAGCATCACTTTACTGGAGAGAAAAATGATTTTCCTACTTTCAGCAGCTATCCATTGTGGATAGCTTTTTGGCTAGGGGTAGGATGTCCTGACTACTTTTCCTTTTTCATGCTGGGATTTTGTCTGTTTTGAACTTGTACAGGTCTTGTGCATGCTGTCACAATCTCTGTGAGTTTGTGTGCATCGGCCCTATTGTGTCTCTTTCTTGGAGTCATCCATCACCTCTAGCTCTTACTATCTTTCTGTTTCCTCTTCTGCATAGATTCCCTGATCCTTGAGGATAGGACTTTGATGAAGACATCCCATTTAGCACCGAACACTCCAAATTTGTGGCTTTCTATGTTAATATCTATTTACTGCAAGAAGTAGCATCTCTGATGAGGGTGTCTTAGTCCACAACCATGGCAACTATATAAAAGAAAGCATTTAGTTGGAGACTTGCTTCCAATTTTAAAGGGTTAGTCCATTGTCATCACAGAGGGGAGCATAGTGCTAGAGCAGTAACTGAGAGCTACATCCTGAACCACAGATAATAGGCAAAATAAGACTGGACCTGCCTTGTGCTTTTGAAACCATAAAGCTTACCCCCAGTGACATACTTCCTCCAACAAGGACCCACCTCCCAAGCCTTCTAATCTGTTCAAAGAGTTCCAGTCCCTGGTGACTAAACATTCATACACATGGGCCAATGGGGGCCATTCTTATTCTAACCACCACAGGCTCAGCATTCTTGAAGTCTCTTTCTGGGAATCCTCCAGCTTCTCAGATTTGATTGTCTCTTTTCATCTCCTCAGCTCTAGACCTGACTCTTTGTTTCCACCATTTCCTGCAAGCAGAAGCCCAATTTATTCCTGGGTTTTCTGTCATTTTCTCTCCTGGGTCTACTCAATAACTAGATAACCTTGAGTGTTGTATAAGGTGTCCAGTTGCTCAGGCCGTGTGCTCAGAAGGGTCCTGAGCTTGGCTTAATGCTCCACTGTCACTGTGAGTGATTCTGAATTTGCCTGAATATATTTTGAACAAGCTGTGTATAGATTTATTTTGCATAGAACCCTGTAAGTTCTGTATTCATCCTGTGTATGACACAGGCCATGAACAGAGTGTACCCTTTGTTTATTGTAATGGTTATTCCTGCATCCTCAGATTGGCTGGAGACCCTGCACAAAGGTCTACCCTGTCTCTGCTTGATGAAGTGAGGTACAATCATATTTTTCACTGGAAGAAATTATGGCTTGTGCTGAAGTTACCATGTGAAGGCAGGGTTTTAAAACTAATATAACAAAGTAAAAGTTACAGTGGTGGAGTTAATGTTGGTGTAATCTTTCATTCTCCCCAAATAACATTGAATCAAGAGAAAGAAAAGGAATAATGGAGTGGGCAGGGTACCAGAAACTTCCTCAGTCTGGATGTACTAAAACAGAGCTGGTACAGTGGCAATTAAAATGGAATGCGAGTCTGGAATTCTGTGGTTACTAAACAACATGAGATTTTTACTTCTTGTAACAGTGAATCCTATTGAATAAGAGTAGAGCACAGTAAGAACCACTCAGCCTTCCTCCCAAGGTGAAGAACAACATGAGAGAGTAGCTTAAAAGAGACAGCCCTAAAGGAAAAGAGTTGGTTTGTGTCTGTACCCTGCTTGTGCTAGTTTTAATTGATCTTGGTACCACATGAATGCCTGGTGACTGAGGGGGCCAGAAGAGGGCATCGATCCCCTGGAATTAGAGTTAAGGACAGCTGTGAGCCCCATGTAGATGCTGAGAATTGAACCTGGGTCCTCTGGAAGAGCTGTCAGTGCTCTTAACTGCTGAAGCATCTCTTCAGCCCTGGTGTCCAGGTTCTTGGGCTGAGCAGCTATCAATATTCTCTGCCTCTCCAGCATGTACATAACCACTCAACCTCCGGCTGTGTAAGGCAATCCAATAAATGTAACTAATATACCATTAAATCTAGTTTATTCAATCAGCTAAATCCAAGAGCCACTTTGGTTTATAGACAGTGAGAGGCTGGGCAAGCAGCCATGAGCACATCACTCCTACTAAGCCATAAAGCCTACTCTTTGTTTTCCATGACATATAACAAGGAGCCATATAGTCACTACTTGTATGATAACTATGATTACTACATAGTTTACTACATTCTTTGTATATTCTGTAACTTGTATCTCACAGTGAGATACTTTGATAAGGATCTGCTATAGACAAAGACATTGTATGCTACGAAGGGTAATGTTATTAAGTCACATGATAGGCAGGAAGAGGAGTCATTACTGAAAGCCAGCCCTGTTAAACTCCAGAGCCTGGACTCTGAATCAATATTTTATTCTTTTCTTAAAGGGGCTAAACCAGAGTTAGTCTTATTTTCAGCAGGCTTTTCTAGTCAGTCTTTTTAATATTCATATATGATAACCACTAAAATAGCATCATTTCCTGCTGAGCAAAAACAGTGAAATGCTTTTCTCACTCCTTTATCCCTGTCTCTTGCTCTTTCATATTTATACACAAATCCATTTATACAGAAGCCCACCTACTTTCTTGCTCTTTCATATTTATAGATTAAAATGTTAAACCAAGTAAACGACCCACACAAAGTGATTAATTACACTAAAATTAACACTTTTACCATCTGCACAGTTTTGCCAGTCTCATTCAGCGAGAGAGAGAGAAAGAGAGAGAAAAAGAGAGAGAGAGAGAGAGAGAGAGAGAGAGAGACAGAGACAGAGACAGAGACAGAGGAGGAGAAGGAGGAAGAGGAAGAGGAAGAGGAGGAGGAAGAGGAGGAGAAGGAATGAAGACCCTTTGCTGCATGTACCAAGTTACAGACAGGGAGGGAATAATAAAGCAGCTGCTGCCCTAGACCAGAATCTGATCAACAAGAAGCATGTCTTTAGTGGTGAAGAATAAAGAATTGTTCAAAAAAGGGAAGGTGTATATTCTCAGATGTGTCCAGAAAATACTGTAGACAGCATGAAGCTGAGAGAATAGAGCTGGATGTCAGAATTACAGACGGCAACCAAAAGTAAAGGACTGTATCTGAGGAGCAGATGTAGCCACCCAGTGCTCTCACATCAACCTCAGCTTACTCAAGAACAGGCCTAAGATGTAAGAGAAGGAGCGCTGAGGGCCCAAAGACATAGCTCAGTCCTTAAGAGCACACACACTGTTCTCACGGAGGACCTGAGTTCTGTCTCAGAGCCCACATCATGTGGCTCACAATGTATCCTCCGATACAATTAAAAAATATATTCTTCAGAAGGAGGAATGCTGCACTGGGAATTCCGTGGGCCCAGAAGAAGAAGGCGAACTCAGTGGATGGTATCCAGAATAAACAGGTCTACCCAGTTTCTCATTTGCCGGTCCAGATATTGGAAGCACAGAACACTGATCTTCAGTGATGAGGAGTTGGCTGTTTCCTGGGCTTGGGTTGGAGGAAAAGGTAAGAACTTCTGTGGGTGGGTGAAGCCAGTCTCACCTTTTCAGTCTCCTAAGTGGCAAAGATAGGCAGGTACTGGCTGAGCAATTATTTATCCAACACCTTGGACAATAAGCTTGATCCAATTTTGTGCTTATTTCTCTTGACTACAAGTTGTTGGGGCTGGAGAATGGGTTAGACTAAGAGCACCAAAAAAAGGTTTTTTTAAATAATTTCCAACATTTAGAGAGAAGCATATTTCTTTCCACATCAACTCTGCTTTGTGGCATGTGGTGGGGGCAATGCACTGAGCATAATTCCCTTTAACGGGGGGATGTGGTCTTGAAGGACAACTTTAGCCCCTTTGAAAGAGGTGAGATCTCAAGGGAGCCACATATGAGGACTTGTCTCAGAGGATCACCAGGGACATAAGATTAGTGGGTGGACTCAGATGGTATTTTCTCCAGGATCTTAAATGTCAAGACTAGAGGTCTTTTTTCCTGAGGTATCTACCTTCTCTGTTTTTTTGGAAAAAGAGGAACTTTATCCATGTCTTGTTCTCTCATAGTCCCTCTGTTGCTGGTATCACACAGTCATTTAAAACAGAAAGATATAATTCATGAGGGCTGAAAGGAAATCATCATTTCCTCTATCCTGAACTTTGATTTTTCTCACCCTCACATGTGGGCTCCTTCTAGTAATCACCCCTTTCCTTGGCAGAGAAACTTGAGTGGCATATACTACCCATCCCCCAAGGCCAGGAGTCCTGTAAGATGTGTTTTCAATCAACTATAGGTAAGCATGTCTGTATAAATACATATGCACATGTGAGTGCGTGTCTCCATGGCATCCAGAAGAGGTCATTACATTCCTGGAGCTGGACTATGAGGGCTGTGAGCTGACTCTGGGTGTTGGGAGCCAAACCAAGATCTTCAGCAAGAACAGTATGCTATGTTAACCCCGGGGGGCATCTTTTCAGCACCTTTCCTCCCACACTAAGTTTAAATGGTATTTTTTATAGCTCTTAACTAATTGCAAAAAGGGATTTGCCTGTGGCAGCATTCTCCTATTTTTGTCCCCATGGGAGTGAACACTTTTATGAGGGGAACAAGGAGTAAGTAGAGGGTTTAGGCAATGTCTCTTCAGACCCTAACACGTGGCCTGGTTGCTATACAGAAGAGCAAATGGGGAGAGTTACCTGGTCCCTCAGCTACCCTCTGGTGACATTCTGCATTGATTTTTTGATTAGTCAATTCATAGAAGAGGGACTGAAATCCATAAGAACTCTTTAAACACTGGTATAGAATGTGGGATGTGCAGAAAATCAGATTAGTCTATAGTCAGACTTCACTTACCTATGGAGAGAATGATCTGGGAGACATACCTAACGCATTGGCACCAGCCTGGTACCCAGCCCAGCACCCATTTTATCAGCATTGTCATGACAACATTCACATTCTATGTTTGAAAAAGTTTTTGGAGCTCAGTTTTAAATATCATTCACAGGGAATTTTAACATTTTGGGTTTAGGGTTCATTAATGTTATGGCCACCATTATGTTTCTTCTATATCCAACATCTTCTAAGACCTTCTAAGCCTATGTAGGGATTGTTTTCTCCATGGACTTCAAAACATGACATTGGAATAGAGGAAGAGAGCATGCTACTCTATGTGGGAGGAGTAAGGAGAAGAAGAGGAGAAGAAAGAGGAGGAGCTAAGAGGAGAGAGATGTAGGAAGATGGAGAGCCATACAGGTATGGAGAGCAGTCGTAGGTAACAACTTTTATTTAGGTTAGCTAATTGGGAAACAACTCTCTTTGTATGGAATTTTGTTATTGAACATTATTAAATATATAAGCCTTTAATTAATATTTAAGCATTAGAGTCTCATTTTCTTACTGGGCCCACATGGATGGTGGAATGGTCTGGGCAATGCCCAGCCTTGCAGAGACAGCATGGAAGATTGGCAGAGCCATCTCCCACATTGGCTTCTCATGGGTAACAGGGTTGGTGTTTCTAGCTGGCTCTTTCTAGCTGCGGTGCACACGTGGTCTCTGGCCACAGAACATGGCAGCTGAGCTAGACAGAGCCACTGCAACTTAGCCAGTCAGATTAACCGGTGGCCATTTTTAAATAATTACTACAACAACTCTAAGTTGGGCAACCAGGTTCTACTACATCTTAGTTGTTTTGTATTGCTATAGCTAAATACTTGTGACTGAGTACTATGTAAAGATATGGAATCGATGTGGCCTCATTTGGAAGTCTGAACATCTCAGATCCAGCAGTCCCATCCCTCTGCTGAAGGTCCTCTCTCTGTAATAACAAAGGCAGATGGAGTCAGGTAGTAGGAACACCTCTGAAAGCAGCCAGCAAACCGTAGGAAAGACTCCATGTGGAGAGGGATAGGTGAGGCTGAATCAAGGAGTCCAAGCTTGCATGGTTTCAACCTGCTCTGGTTTCTTAGCAATCTTGAAAGAAAAGTGTTAATCCCCCTCAGGAGCCTAGTCAATTTCTTAGAGGCACAGCCTCCTGACTCTATCAACCACCATACTAAGGACCAAGCCCCTGCATGCATTTGTAAGGGACAAACCTTATTCACAGGATAGCAGACTCCCTGTTGAGCCTATCACCAGCTGTGTGGGCTTGGAGCACCTCAATGTTTCCACAAAATCACTAGAATAGGGCAGTAAACTACAATCCCAGAGTCATGAGTATGCCCATCTGAGGCAATGGCATGAACTTCCTGTATTTTTGTTTTGTTTTGTTTTGTTTTAAAGAGACTTGCTATTGTAACTTATAAGTGTTCACATTCAATGGCATCAGCTATTGCCCCTTAGAAGCTTCCTGCTTGCTTAGAATCTTTGCCTTGAGTTCCTTCTCTCAGAACAGTGACCACAGTTGCTTAGATTACTGCAGGTGAATTTTGTAAAACAATGATTAAAACTCATCCATGTCCTGATATTTGCATGGTACTTATATCATTGGCTTTACAGTTGTCTTAGTTAGGGTTTTACTACTTTGTAGAGACACCATGACCACAACAACTCTTATAAAGGGTAACATTTAATTGGGGCTTGCTTACAGGTTCAAAGGTTCAGTTCATTATCATTATGGCGGAAGCATGGCAGCATCCAGGCAGGCATGGTGCTGGAGGAGCTGAGAGTTCTACTTCTTGTTCCAAGGGCAGCTAGGAGAAGACTGGCTCCCATGTGGCAAGGAGGAGGGAGGAGTGTCTCATTGCCCTCCCCAACACTGACACAACAACGCCAACAAGGCCACACCTCCTAATAGTGCCACTTCCTGGGCCAAGCATATTCAAACCACTATGCCAATTGTTCTCTGGGTATGTATTTAGAAAGGAATTAACACAGCAGGTCTGACTGTTGTCTAATGAATGACTTGTATGCAGAGTCAGCCCACAGCTAGATTCTGGACTCTCGGGGTTTTTAAAGAAGATTCATGTCATCCTAACTGATAAGAGTGATTCTTAGGCATTTTATACAAACTATTTGGCCCATTCTAAACACCTTATTTCATTCTTGGAGCCTAGCAGGTTGGCAAGTTCCAGGGAAAAAAATGTAGTGTGACTGTTCTTAAAAAATAATAATCCTGAACCTCTAGGATCAGTGAGCTTTTCTGGTAGACAGCATTTTATGTTCACTGACATAAATCATTGCCAGGAAAATTAAGAATGTCCTGTGTGGCTCCACTAGGCAGAGACAAAAGGCAGCCTGCTGCTTCTTCCTCCAGACATTGCCCCATTAACAGCTTTGCTATATTGATTTTTCTGTGTATGCTTTGGCTGTAATAACTCGTAGGTATGATTATCATGAGACAATGAGTCATGTGAATTCTCTAAGGGGGCCATTGAAACCAAGGTTGTCTTGGGAATGCCTAAGTCAGCATCTTCAAAATGTTTGCCATTCCCTGTAATACTTTAGATGGTGGTTCTGGTCTGGTCAGCACACTGTTCTTATGCTGTGTACCAATTTCTAATTCTCCACTGACTAAGCACAAGAGCTAGTTGTGTTAATTGACCCAGCATATAAAGATACTATTGCTTTTTGCCCAAATATTCTCTGAATATTTTAGAAGGATGGCTTTCAGGCTTTAAATTTAAGCCACAAAATGTACTGAGAATCCCTTATTCATTAAAAAAAAAACAAAACAAAACAAACAAACAAACAAACAAACAGAAAACACCTTACAGAAGACAAGTGTTAGAGGGTTCCAGTGTAAGGCTGCTGCCATTGAAGATGCCTTTGGAGTCCTGCCTGTGTGTGCTCCTCTCTTTCTGATACAAGCCAGAAAATATGATGTGAAGTTTATTGTTCTAAAAAAAAAATGCACATCACAGATATGAGCATTCTATAATAAGTTCATCTCATCAGGATGCTGAGGGTAAAATCATCACCTCATAATTTACTAGGAATCATAAGCTGAACTACAAAATCAGACAGGTCTTTAGCCGGAAACAAGACCCAGGTACCCAGTGGAAGGCCACACTGAGGCCCTCTGCTGAATCTGTCTGTTTTCCCTCAAGACATCAAAGGCAGAAGGGAACGGGTTGCATTTAGAGCTTCTATTCTGAGAAGGCTTTATTTCATGTAATTGTGCAAGAATGTGCAAGGTGCTTCCTCTCCATTTTATAGACCAGAAAACACATGCTCATATAATTCAGGTTTGACTCTAAGCCTGCATCTTTTTTATTTTTTTTTGTCACACCATACTAGATCCATAACTATTAACCTGTATGTCTCTGTTCTTTGACCCACTAGTACAGCTTACTGGTGTCTCTTGTGGTCACTAAAGTCTTTTTACTCAGAATGAAGAATGACTGGATTGAGCTGCTCTTCCAGAGCACCCAGGTTCAATTCCCAGCACCGACATGGCGGTTCAAAACTGTAATTCCAGTTGCAGGGCATCTGGTACTCTCCCACCAATGACCAGGGAAAATACATGAATAAATAAAAGCACATGAAATAAGACATAAATTAGAAAAAATAAAAGAATGACTGGATAGCTCTGAGTGTGCACACCCTGCAAGATAGACAGAGGGATCGGGGAGAAACATCCCCTGTCACACATCGGAACCTAGGTTATCATGTAGCCAAAAATACCCACTGTGGCCTAATAGTCCTTGCTAAACTGGGCACATAGGAAATGTGTGTAATTAATGCTGGTCACAGCTATCCAATAGGCACTTTGGTGTTTGTGACCGTTTCCTATTCAGTTCAATGCATTTGTCGACATTTTTGGACTCTAAGAAGAGAAGCTGTGATCCTGATAGCTGCTTGTCAGCCGGAGTTTCCTAATTGGCCTCGGTTTTTCTGTGTTCTTGGAGATGCACTCCAGTGGATCCTTAGAGCACCTGCTCTTCCCTGCCCGTTTGTGATTATCCGCATTAGCTTGCAGCACAGCAGCGCCTGAGATCCAACTATCACACCCCCGTCCCTCCTAGTACATGTTTAGCTGCCCAGCAGAGTGCGACTGACTCCAAGTTGCTGAGATTACTCCCCTCAGAGGGCTGAGGGATGGAAGCTGAAGTTAGGACCAAGTTCAGTGCTGTAAATACCCAATCAACTAGCAAAGTATGGGGCCCCAACACCTGATGTGTGTTTGAACAGCAGAGATAGCATGCCTTTTTATTTACCGTCATTCCTTCTCCCATGCCTCAGGGATGGCGAGATAGCGTGTGCTTCCCAGCACTGGCAACAGGCATGCTGGGAAGAAGAGGATTTGGCTATTGATGGGAAGAAGGTGGAATCCAGCCAAAGCAGCCAGCCTACTATGAAGAGCAGACTGAAATCAACACAGAAAGTGGACTACACACTGACAAAGGACCAAGACACATACCTGGTTTGGGCTTAGATTGAGCTCAGGAGTTCTGTGTTGAGATTATTAAAGAGACATCGACTTAGCTAGTGCAATTTAACCCTTCATTCTCTTTAATTAATTGACCTCTCATTTATTTCGGTACCGAGGATTACACCCAGGGCCTTGCATATGTAGAACAGGTCATTTATGGCTGTCTCATACCCATGGCTGGAGTTTTAGGACTGGGCAAAGCAGTCGAAGGTGATGGCCATGTTTCACAGGAGATAGAAAACGAGCCTCACTCTGTGGAACTGAAAGCTGGTCCCTGAACTGAGAACTCTACCACACTTCGATCCAAACCAGGGCAGCCACCTGGAGGAACAACTCAAAGCCCGTTTTTGTCATGCTGAAGTTGTTGAGTTGCAAGCTGTTTCTGGGTGTCTGTGCAAAGAAGAGTTAACACATCAGGTATGAGCATTCTCTTGTAGACCGGTTACTTACAAGGTTGGCTGGCTCTTGTCCTGAGTCTGGGAACTTGAGGTTGAAAAATGTAAGGGTAGGTCTGATATTGAGGACCTGTTTCCCAATTGGTTCTTGATCTGTCAGTAAAGAAAGCCATGGACTAATTGCTGGGCAGGAGGTACAGGCAGGACTTCCGGATTCCTGAAGGAGGAAGGCGGAAGCAAGGAAGGAGAGAGAGGAGTTCACCATTTATTGGAGAGAGAAGAACCATGTAAACATGTAAGGTCTCCAGAGGAGTAGTGGGCTGGGTCTGCTCCTATTGGCAGGTGGTCAGAGATGTCTAGCAAGGACTAGATTCAACTGACAGGCTAATGTTAGGGCAGGTGGGGTGAGCTAAGACTAATGATAAGGGCACATTTTCCAGGAGTGAGATATTAGCACCCAGCAATTGTGTCAAGAATGGAAGTTGAAAATGAACAACTGTGTGTGTGTCTTTTATCTGTGGATTCAAGGGAAGCTGGAAGGGGGCTGGTAGCACGCCCACTTCTCGGAGCTAAGGCTGGTAGTGCAAAACTATACACAACAGAGAAATGCCATCTTCCCCTGGAAATGGGGCTTCACTCACTCTCATGGTCAATTGTCCCATGATGTGTGAGTGCCAAGCCTGAAACCCAGGGATGTCCTTGCTGCCAATTTCCCCCTCTCTCTGCAGGACAGCTCCTCTACCATCTTCTTAAACATCCTCTCAAAGCTCCAGAAAATACCCGTATAATTTTCAGCACCCTGTTGTATATCCTGTGTTTACCACTTCCTCTGCTTTCACTGTTCATCTCCAGAGGTTAGCAACATGGTTTGCACATCATTGCATTCTTTTGCATGGCAAATAACCATGATACAGCTGGTGCTTTAAGCAAGTAACAAAAACAACAGAAAAAAGATGAATAAATAAACAAAAATGTCAAGAAATGGAGTTTTCATCTATTCCTTTTTCCCTTTAGCACAAACTGGAGGATTTTTGTAACACAATCCTGAATTAAAAAAAAAAAAACAACAACAAAAAAAACCAGGATATTGTGTTTGGTGGCAGTTTTACAAGATTTTTGGGAGAGAATTAAGTGCACAATATGTTTGCATTTTAATAATCACTAATTAAGTGCGTGAGTAGCTCTCAGCCATTAGATATTACTGCTACCAGGCAGTAACTTCTCCAAGAAACTTCCTCATGCATTTAATGATGGGAACATACTTTGGACATTAGAACAGAGTACCGGAATTCACATTGGCAATACTCTACATGCTCCCTTCTGGTTTCTCCCAGAAAGCTGGATTAAGGTGCTTTGTGAATCATCTCCCTTCATTTCCTCCTAGCTTAGGAGAGGCTAACTCTAAGTTTAGGGCTGGTTGTGTAATAGCTGGGGCCCAAGCAATTCTTACTACTTGTTTCTAAGTCTAGAATTAACTCTAGCAGGCCCTTTTGCATTTTTTTTTTTTTTGGAAGTTTCTTTGGAGAAGATCATACTCTTTTTGAATGAGGCTAACTTCTCTTGATATCTTTGCCTCCAAATCAGCTGTGTAACAACTTTGGGGTTTGAGTACTTTGGAGAAAAGGGATGTGATTAGCTTTGGATCCAAATAATATGTAGGAAGACAACTGGAGAAGTGTGTTAACATGCTGCCGTGGCTACCACATGATGCTGTAGGCTGGTAAAGGACTGGCTGTCCAGGACTCACTGTTGTCCTCTGGAGACTCCTAGGCTGAATCCCACTGCAACACACACCAATGTGCAGTGGCTGCTCCTCCAAGCACAACCACTGGGCTAAGATACATAGACAATCTGCCTCAAGGAAGCTTCAGCTAAGGAATCTCAATTCCCAAGTCTTCTGTAGAACAAAGATCATTAAACTGATTTATCTGTTCTAGCCTAATATTTAGGTTCCTGCCTGAGATTACTTCTTTGTTCTAGCCTAAGATTTAGATTCCTACCTGAAATTACTTTTTTGTTCTAGCCTAATATCAGATTCTGGCCTGAAGTCTACTTTCTTGTCCTTGGCCAATGTCATAGTCCTGCCTAACAGCCCATTTCCTTGTCCTTGGCCCATGTCAGATTCTTCTTGCCAAGCAGCCCCAAAGGCTCTCCACCTCTCCCCCCTTTTTAATTTTATCAACAAGACTGAGTCTGTCTTAGGCCATTCTGACAAGATTGCCTTCCTTACCTCTCATGGAATATGCATTATCAAAAACAATGCACTTACGTCTTAGGTTGGTAAGGCTCTGTGCAGAATCTTACCCGTTCTTGGCTTGCCAGCCTGTTAATTTAATAACTCTGTCTGGGGGGTCCATTTTCATGTTGAAGCCATGTACTTGGATGCTAACATGTTGATGTTGTTGAAGAAAATCTTTGACACAATGGGCAGGAATAAAAGTATTCCCAGGACAAAAAGGGCTAGCACGATCAAGCTATACATGCCATTTTTGAAGCTTGACCAAAATAGAAATACTGATATCAGGCTATGGGTAATTTTATGCTGCCTCCTGAACCGACCAGCAGACAGAAGACAACCAACACGGGATCTCCTTCCCAACACGGTTTATTCAGGAACCTTGAAGTACCGCAAAAGCCCCCGAGCTCTAGCTCCCAGCCCTTAAATCTCTGTGTCCTCTCCAATCAGAACCTGCCACGAAGTCATTCTCGATTGGTGCTAAGCACGTATGTCACATGGCCCGACCTTATGTAATGATGAACAAGCAAAATGCATGCGCAGTAAAGCCTAGCCTACATGCCACCCAGGCTTCCTGAAATGGTGAGCCAACATGCCAGGGGCGTCTGGCACCCAGCCAGGCACTATCTTGAGTTCCGTTCCCCACAATTTTATCTGCAGTATCTAGAACAAAAAAGTAATTTCAGACAGGAATCTAAATTTTAAGCTAGAACAAGGAATCAGGCTTCAGACTTACAAATGACCTTGGGCTAGGTCAGGGAAGTAGGCTCAGATACTTTGGTCATCCTGATAAGGCCTTAGAAACAGTGATCATGGGAGTGTTCACGAAATTGGGTTTAATGCCTTGCTTTTTCTTTGACTATTTGTGTTTATTGTATTGCTTGTTCCTTGACTATTTGCGTCTATTGTATTGCTAGATCCTCAACCTAGAACTATCCTTAATACTTGCATGTAACCAAAATGGTATAAATGCATAAAGGAAGAGGGGGATGGGATGGGAGTTCTAGGGAGGGAAAATGGGGAAAGGGGATGACATCTGTATTGTAAATAAATAAAATATTCAATAAAAATTAAAACTGATTTCTGTCCAATAACACAGAACCTGCTCTTTCTTGTCAGTAAAGCCTCATAAAGCAACTAGCCCCTTTGGTTTCTTTCATTGTATCTTAACATAACTAGGAGTTAAGCTTTACCCCATATCCTTAGGCTCAATATATAAGTAGATCCCACCTTTTCAGTGGTATCTTTCCTCCTTTTTCCCCTTTCCCCAGAATATTTTATGGAAGATCTTTCATTGTTCTCTTCTCTGTATGCAATGGCTACTACACATTGCCAAGGTCGACTCCAGTGCTGTATGTAAGTGTAATGCTCTTCCTAGTCTAAAGCTTTGCTTTCTAGAGTTTCAGGTAACCACAGTTAACCATGGCCTAAAAATGGTAGGTGGGAAATTTTAGAAATAAATAACTCATAAATTTTAAGTGGAATTACCAGTCTAAGTGGTACAATAAAGTCTAGCCTGGAACCTGAATCATCCTTCTACCCAGCTTATCCACTTTGTATACATCACCTGACAGGTTCTTCTTCCTAGCCATCTTGGTTGACAACAACTGTGCTGCTATCACAGTGTTTCTGCTTAAGCAGCTATTATTTTAACTAATGGCCTGAAGTATAGGTACAATAATCGTTAGCATCAGAAGCTGTTTATAGTCAGCTTCTGAATCTACTGATGACATCATTCCTAGGCAACAAGCACCCTCCTGTGTTTGTTGCCATGGCAACCATGGCACACCCCCAGCACATGCATTACCTGCATCACCTGCATGCGTGCATCACCACCTTTGCTACCTACATCATTGTCCAGATAAAAGACACAGACCCTCACCCATAGCTCTCTTTTCTCTTCCTTGCTTCTTCTCTTTCAGTAAAAACCTCCTAATGTGAGAACTGCTTTGGCTTGGTGTGATCTATCTAGAAACTAACAGCAATGTTGGCAATTCAGATAAGGATAATGGTCATGTTGAAGGGAAGCCATGACTTGGCTCCTGTACATGAAAAGGTGAATGAGGTAAGACAGAGAGAGAGAGAGAGAGAGAGAGAGAGAGAGAGAGAGAGAGAGAAAGAGAAAGAAAGAGAGAGGAGAGAGAGGGAGAGGAAGAGAGAGATAGAGATAGAGATAGAGATAGAGAGAGAGAGAGAGAGAGAGAGAGAGAGAGCACACACCCATAAACACATTGCTTTCATTGCAGTATATTGTTAGGATTGTAACTTATTCTGGGCTATTGTTCATCTCTTACTGTACCTAAATATAGATTAAATATTCCCACATCTATGCATAGAAAATACATAGTGTGAGTAGAATTTGGTACTAACTAGGACTTCAGGCATTCACCGGAGTAGCTGGGCTGTGTCCCCTGAAGAAAAGAGAGAGGATTGCTGCATGTATTTTAAAGCCATTCCCTTCTTTTATTCTCTAGGACACACAGGTAATGTTCATCACAAGAGTCTATCACCAGTGAACTTGACCACAGAAGAAAAGGCTCTTAGACTTGAGGAATGATCAAAGCCTACTATTGCAACTGTTGGAGAAGCTACTGAATAGTTGACAGGTCAGGTCTTGTTGGGCCCCATTTTGGCCCTGGTTTGGGCCTTGTGGACAAACCCGAGCCTGGCTCGAGTTTCTGAGGCCTTGTGGGAGAGCCTAAGCCTGGCTTGAGTTTTGAGACCTACCTCAGTCACTTTTATACCATGGTGACACAGTTGATGCAAAGCTTTGCTATTGGCCCTGTCAGTCACCTCATACTCTCTGTCACCCTTCCCTGCCTCCTATGTTATCTCACCCTACCAGAAATCCCCCTCCCTATGTTCTGAATTTTTATAAGCTAGAGGCTGATGCAATAAAGTTGAGTTTCTGCTTCGATAAGACTTCTGGCCTGGTGTGTTTCTTTTGGGCTGTCAACACTCACCATCTAAAGAGACCCTGCTGGACCAGGAGCGCTCTCCTCTTGCCTGGACCTGCCGGCAGGGAGCCGACAAGGTCTGTTGATGATGAGCTGAGAATCCATGAGCAAATAGCTCTCAGACGTTTGCCTGTGTTAAAAAGTGTACTTTCCCTCAACTGCCCACTTATAAACAGTATAAATGTAACAACTTGTTTTGTTCTTAGAGAAGGCATTGCAACGTGTAAGGCATTTATTTTAATCTTCCTCTGATTAACAAAAGTAACATAAGTATATTGAAAAATTAACTTTGATTTCTTTTTTGTTTGTTTGTTTGTTTGTTTGTTTTTCGAGACAGGGTTTCTCTGTGTAGTCCTGGCTGTCCTGGAACTCACTCTGTAGACCAGGCTGGCCTCGAACTCAGAAATCCGCCTGCCTCTGCCTCCCAAGTGCTGGGATTAAAGGCGTGCGCCACCACTGCCCGGCAGATTTCTTTATTCTATTGAATGGATACCTTTTTTTTTTTTTTTTTTTTTTTTTAAATCATGTGTATGGTGTATGTGTATATGTTTGTGCGTACATGTGTATATGCATTTATACATGGAGGCCTGATATCACTGTGGGGTGTCTTCCTCAGTCACTTTCCAATTTAACTTTCAAGACAGGGTCTCTTATTGAACCTGGAGCTCACCAATTAGTGAGTCTGGCTGGCCATTGGACTTCAGGGATCTGTCTTGCCTCTGCCTCCCTTCCTTGCCCTCCAGAGCTATGGTTTCATATGTATACATCTGTCCCTGGCTTTTACCAAGTGCTAGAGATCTGAGCTCAGGCACTTATGCTTATTGGCAAGCACTTTACTGACTGAATTAGGTTTGGAGACATCTTTTTTTCCTTTTTCTTTTATAATTTTTAAAATTGATTATTTGTGAATTTCACATCATGCACCACAATTCCACTTATTTTCTAGTTCTTCCGTATCTGCCCACCACCCTTTTAACCTACCCCCAAAAGAAAATAAAACAACTAAAATTAAATTTAAAAAAGACAAAAAATATCATCTAGTGAAAGCTACAGTGCATCACACAATATACTCTTTTGTCCAAACAGCTTTGCTTGTAATGTTTATTTCATTGAGTCATTGGTTTGGCTCAAGGCCTTTGTCACCTGTTACACTATCAATAATGAATCCTCACCAGGACTCCTCTCAGATATTCTACTGTTGCCTGAGTTGTGGAGATACTGACTTTACCTCATTGCCCCAGCAAGGGGTGAGGCCAGCTCTCTTCCTCTCTTGCTGCTTGGACTAGCTTTGCCTAGCTGCTCAGGTGAGGGGCAGCTCCAGCTCAGCTCAGCCATTAGACATCAACATGCCTCAGGTGGCAGCCCAGACCATAGGAGGATGTCTTCATGATCTTTGGTGGTATCATGGGCCACAGACAGTGACACGGATCCCTGATTTGGTAGGGCCATGAACACAGACATGGCTCTCTACAGCAGCACAGGCCCAGATACCACCATGGCCTTGGGTGACAGTGCAGTTCACTCACATCAAGCTGTTACTAACAGCCATTGAGTCTCCAGTTTTGTCTCTCTTCACAGTACACAAACTGCTAATCTTTTCTTTCTTTCTTTCCCATCTTTCTGCCATATACTTGCTCATTACAGTGGTACTTCAGGATGGACCTGTGACCTCTGGCTGTCCTTTGTGCAGGCCTGCTTGTATACATTTCTTAAATGTATCTTAAAAGTATCACAGACTATTGGGTAGAGAACTCAGCTAAAACAAACTAAGGATGATTGTTCTGCTTTTTGTACCTAAAGGACAATCATTTAGATTGTTAGCACCATCTGCATTTCAGAAAAACAATAGCAGCAACAACCACAATAGTAACAACAACAGAAACAACAGCAGCAACAAGAACAGCAGCAACCGCAAGAAGAGAAACAACAACAACAAAATTAACAACAATAATAACAACAGTAACAGCAGCAACAACAACAGCAATAGTAACATAGCAACAGCAACAGTAACAACAGCAGCAGCAACAGCAATAGTAACATAGCAACAGTAACAACAGCAGCAGCAACAGTAATAGTAACATAGCAACAGCAACAGTAACAACAGCAGCAGCAACAGCAATAGTAACATAGCAACAGTAACAACAGCAGCAGCAACAGTAATAGTAACATAGCAACAGCAACAGTAACAACAGCAGCAGCAACAGTAATAGTAGCAATGGCAACAAAGATACCCAAAACCCCAAAATGGTACAATTTTTGATTGTATATGAAGTAATAATATATATTAGTGGAAAAATCCCGTTAATAAAACAATAAATTTTATTTATATCTCTGAAGGAACAGATAAGATTATGTAGATTTAATCCAAAAATATCTTCTGCATTTGCCAAAGTATGCATTTTAAAATTAATTATTGTTAAATTATTAAAATTATTTAAAATATATTCATCTGGTCTGAATGAAGTTAATTTGCTTTAGCATTTCCTGGAAGTGTTCATGACGTCAGCTCTATGCACTTACAAGAAAAAGGATTCAGCATATTTAAGAGATAAGAGACCTTGATACTCTACCTGATAATTTTCAGATAAGCATCATTAAGCAAGAATTAGGAGATTTCCCATTTTTGTGACACACGTTTACCTCTCAGCCTGAATATTTGACTCTCATTACAGTGTTGCTCATTTAATACTTAAAAAATAATTAAATCTGGTCATTTCATTGGCCAGGTAATTGTATGAAAATAAATATTTAGTTGTTAGCTAGAAGTTTTATATGCTACCAGCTTCTTTAGCCATAAGGCCTTCATCTGGGGTCACATACTTCTCTGCATTCAGAGAAAAAAATGTCACACACACACACACACACACACACACACACACACACACACACATACTTCATATATATGGAAAGATAACTTTATACTTTGGCCAAAGCTGGAAAGAAGGAAATTCCCAGTCTGCCCTGCTGTGCCCACAGCAGTGTTACAACTTACAGAAGAATGAAACTAAAGCCAGGAAACACACACATGTCATTTAACTATGGTTCTGGACACATGAACAGACAAAGAGGCTTTCCCATGGTTCTACTCAGCACAATATTTTCTACAGGGTTCCTGTGGTGGTTTGAGTGAGAATCTTTCCCAAAGGCATATGACTGCTTGATTCCAAGTTAGTGGAATTACTTGAGAAGGATTAGGTGTGGCCTACTGGAGTAAATGTGGCCTTGTTGGAGTAAGTGTGTTTTGGGGTGGACTTTGGGGTTTCAAAAACCCATGCTAGGCCCAGTCTCCCTCCTCCCCCTCCCCCTCCCGTCCCCTCCCCTCCCCCTCCCCCTCCCCTCCCCCTCCCCCTCCCCTCCCCTCCCCCTCCCCCTCCTCTCCCCCTCCCCCTCCTCTCCCTCCCCTCCCCCCTCCCCTCCCCCCTCTCCCTCCCCCTCCCCCCTCCCCCTCCCTTCCCCCTCCCCCTCCCCTCCCCCTCCCCTCCCCTCCCCCTCCCCCCCTCCCCCTCCCCCTCCCCTGCTGCCTAAAGATTATGTTGCAAAGCTCTCGGCTGCTACTCCAGCACCATGCTGTCTGTTTCCTGCCAGAATGATTATGGACTGACTACCTCTTAAAAACTATAAGCAAGTCTTTTAAAAAATAATTTAGTTATAAGATTTACTTTGGCCTTGGTGTCCCTTCGTAACAATAGAACAGTGACTAAGACAGAAGTTGGTTCCAGGGACTGAGGTATTGCTGTAAGAGTCTTGACCATGTTCTGTTTAGAGGAACGTGGAAGTCATTGAGACTTTGGAATAGAAAATCTGTTGAATCCTTTGATAGGATTTAAGGAGCCATCCTAGTAGGAACATGGAAGACAGTGGTGCCAGAGGTGATTTGAAGCATATATGCCCTGCTCAAGAGGTTTTAGAGGGCAAGAATAATCGCAAGTGGCCTGGAGACCATTATTGTGATATTTTGGAAAAGAATGTGGCTACTTTCTCCTCAGTTATGAGTTCTGCCAAAGACTAAATTGAAGAGATTTGGAGTAACATCACTGGCAGAGGAGAGTTCAAGAAAACCGAGTATTGCCAGTGTAACATGGTCTTTAGCTATCACTCTCATGGAGATCTAGGATAAAAAGGAGCAAATTGGGCAAAGGGAACTACAAAATGTACATTTTGAAGGAGCCAAGGAAATGTAGGGTGGGAGCCAAGTCAAGTGCTCAAGATGATGAGAAGTTCAAAGAAAAGCCCAGTGCTAAGTAGAATGAAAAAGATGTGGTAGCCTCAGAGCAAGACCCCACCTGCTAAGCTTGCAATCTCTGAAGGGAAAGGGCTGGAGGTATTTCTCAGGCCTAACCAATGGAAACACTTAAAAAATATAATTCTAGGAGGGGCCAAACTCCAGCCCCAGTGATTGTAAGAACTTGGTAGAACTAGCTTTGCCTTCTTTCCCACTGCCCATCTCGGTGGCCCATAGAGTATTCCTGTTTGACTAGAACTCTGATTTTATTTTATTGTATGCTTTGAGGCATATATAATGATATAACACACACATCATGATATAACACACACACATATATACACACACACATACACACACATATATGTATGTATACACACACACACACACACACACACACACACACACATATATATATATATATATATACACACACACACACACACACACACACACACACACACACACACACAAAATGATTACCAAGCCTTATTGAACTGGTGCTAGAGTACAGGTTGAACATCTCTAATCCAAAAGGTCCAAAACCAAAAATACTTTCTGACATGACTACTTCTCTTTGGTAATACATGTGTATACCATGTTTCTTTTCCTCACTCATCTGTCAGTAGAACCTTAGTGTTGTAAATTTTGGCTGTTGTGGTTTTGTAGCAAGGAAGATGCAGTAAGGCCCGTCATCTGGACTCTTTGCTTTCATCTTCAGGGTGTACCCAGGGAGGGATTGCTGACCACATGATCTTCTGTTTCCATGTCTTCCATAATCACTACACCAATTTACTTCCACATTTCCTATTCTTGACAATTCACATGAGTTTATTTTTCTTCACATCCTCACTAAAGGTAATTGTTGGCATAAATTTTTTGCGACCTACTTTCAATAAGGGTTCAACCTTTCCTCTAGCCCACTACCCAGCAGAGGTAGTGGAAGAGAAAAGTTACTAGGATATGGGGGAAGTGGATCTGTTCAGCTATAGTTCTTTGGGGGAAAGCTCCATCTTCTTTCCTAGCAGTTGAGTCCCGTTACAAGCACCAAATATGACTCAGCAGCTGCAGACCAGTCCTCTCAGCAGACAAATACCAGGCACAAACCAGAAGCTGAAGTTCAATTCTGTAGAAACTACCAGGCTAGCCAACTGGCCTGAGGTGGGGCTGTAGAAGCTGCAAGCTACTGCAGGAACCTCATGAGCAGTTATTTGGCCAGTTTCTCTGTGGTGTCACCACTAGTGGAGATCAACAGTGTTATGTAAGGCAAACCAATACATGCATGTCTTTAGCAAAGAATAGCAAGGCAGAGGAAACCAAGCCAAATCCTCAGTGCTTGTCTCTCATTGTCTATGGGGTCACATTTATACTCCTTCATCATGAATTCTTTCACATGTTTGCTATATCAAAACATCCTCTCACCTGTGTCTGCTTTAGCAAAACATTCTTTCATTTATATGCCCCAGCAAAACATCATTTGACATAACTAACTTTCTAAAGAAACTAGAAGTTTCCACTATAGGCAATGCTATATTATATTTTAGTAAATTTGTATATAAAACTGAATTTCATCATGTGGAATTTTCTGCATGTAGTGCATTATTCCTCCAAGAGTATCAGATTTCAGAGCATTTTTGATTAGGAATACTCAAGTTTATGTTCCAGCCTCAGCTCAGTAGGGCTTAGGACAGAATTCCAATGGTTTTATACTAACACATTTATTAGTTCTGCAGTCCTTGATGTCACTGTCTTTACTGCATATCATTTGGTGTGTCAAGAAGATAGGATGAATACATTTTATATTTTCACCCACTCAGGGGAGCTAGGAGAGGGAGCTAGGCCAAGGTGGGTAAGACACTTGAAGCTCCAGGAGTCTTTAACCTCCTCCTGTGTTTAACTGAGTCCTACCATTGTAGGGACCTCAGCTTCCTTAAAAGAATATGGTCATAGTTCTAGGTGCCATGTGTCATAAGGAGATGTAAGAAGACTCCTTTTTACTTTAGAGACATGTAGGGTAGAATATAATGCAGTGCTAGGGAAGACAGTGGCAGTAAAAAGCAGAGCAGAAAGCAAGAGTAGCCTTGAGCAGCAAGGTATAGGTATGTCTCTGGGGCTGGGAAAAGTACTGATGTGTGATGCCTGCTAGTTTCCTTTTGTGAACATTCCTACCATTGGCAAATTCATTACGTTAACATGATGTTCCTGGAATGAAACTTCGAGATGGCACATGCCCTGTGAACTGACCAAGAGCCTGATCTTGTGTGCCTAAATGAGGAAAGGTGGTGGAGGTCCCCCTCAAGCTTAGAGGGTAGAGCTATCTTGGGCTCCTCTCATGCTCTCAATTTAGCTTTTAGTGCCATCTATCATGACTACCTGGCCCTTAATATCAGCATCATACCCAGTGAACATCTGGAGAGACAAAAGCCAGGATTGCAAGTTCAGTTGAGGCTGCTTGGTGGTTGATCCTTGAGGATGCCAGTCAACCCTTCAGCCTCATTCCCACACTTGAGTGGTTGGAATTGAAAGTTGTCCTTCTCCTATATCATTCTGTCTCTGAAATGTTATGAGAAAGAATCTGGGCTTCTTTAACTTAGTTGTTTGTTTATAGTTTTCCCAGGTTTTCATGTTTTTCTTTTCCTCAAAATTTCCAAGATCTTTTTTTTTTCTTCTCTTAAGAAAACACTGGGGGCTGGAGAGAGAGAGTTTAACAGTTAAGAGCTCTGACTGCTCTTCCACAGCGCCTGAGTTCAATTCCCAGCAACTACATGGTGACTCACAACCATCTGTAATGGGATCCAATGCCCTCTTCTGGTGTGTCTGAAGACAGCTACAGTGTACTCACATATATAAAATAAATAAATAGTAAAAAAGAAAAGAAAACGCTGGTTAGTTTAATAGAACATTGTTTGGAAACCCTTTTGGGCTTCAGAGAGCAAAGACTTTCTCTGCTAGATACCTAAGAGACAGCAGTGTGCTCGTTAGGTAATGAGGTTCATAGCCCTTAAGCTTCATGTTACTTTTGAATCCTCATTCTACTCAATCAAGATAAATAGAAAGGAAAGAAAGAAGGAGGACGGGGTAACTAGGAAAGACGGTTACGAGGAAGTATGGGGGAGAGGAAGTTAGAAAAGAGGGGAGAAATGAAGCAGGAAGCGAAGGGGATGGGAAGGACCGTCTGCTGGATTCTGTTTTCTTAAGCTGGGTGCTTTCCCTCCTCCTGAAGCCCAAGATTTTGTCTGTGTTTTAACCTCTGCACATGGAAGACTAATCATAATTCCCAGGAGCAACATAATTTACTTTGACTACTGTTTGCAAACACAATCTGAAAGAAAGCATGTAACCCTGAAAAATTGACTTAGCAATAAACACTCTCTCAGGATCATGGCTCCTTTGCAGCTGAGGTTGGTGGAAGTGTGTCCTGGACTCTCACTCTGCATAGCCCATTGAGGTCATTGAGGTTCCCCTTAGAGTCCAGTGTCTATCCAAAGGGCTCTGTAGATGAGGGAATGGTGACTTGCATGGTCTGTAGGCAACGCAAACTCAAAAGCTGGCTATCTCCTTGTCAGTGAGCTTAGAATCAGCCACAAGATAAAGGAAGAGTATAGGAGAAAATGCAAGCATGACTTGGCTAGCCTACGTGGCACACTGTGCTTCTACATAAGAAGCATGGCACTCCATGCTCCTGAGTATTCTTGGAAGTTAGAACACTGAATTCTGAAGTAATATGAGTAGCGAGTAGCTGGCCTGCTGAGGATTCTGCCCTCTCCATGTCTCCTTTTATGTACATAGAGATCCTGGTAGTAATGAGAACTCACTGTGAGTCCAAGGTAATGTGCTAAGCAGTCACAGTTAATGGGCTGCCACTATATAAGTGTTTGTTCACACATAATAAAGCAGACCCTGTTCCCTGAAACCATCCTTGAAGTGTTCATACCCACGACTCTTACAGACCTACTGGCACTGAAGCCCAGGGAGCGGGTGGGAGGGACTGCCTAGTATTGGCAGCAGAAAAGCAAGAACCTGAGGGAAGACCTAAAAGTCTTTTGAGTTATAAACCTGATTTTTAAAAATGCTTCTAAATTAGATAGCAAAGAATTGAGGAATGAGTAGACGGTTTTTGGATGTTCATGTAGGAGTCAGAGTTTGATGTGGGAGGTCTTCCTCATTTGATCTCCATCTTATTTCTTGAGGCAGGACCCTGAGTAAACTTCTTCCTGCACTTGTGCAAAAATTACAAACACGAGTCGAGTTTGCATTTGCAACCCTCCAGTGCTCCGAAAGCTCTCCTTGCACTGCCGTCTGGGATTCTGGGCCTGCTGCCACTGCCATCTTGTTCATTCAAGCCTCTTGGGCCAGGAGGCTGCCCCTCCCCTCTGCAGATTTCTTTGCATGCTGAACCACAGGCAGGCAACGCTTGTTTGCTGTCAGCTGAGAGGCTGGAAAAAAAAAAAACAAAAAAAACGAGGCCACGTGCTGTCATTGAACGCAGCAGCCTTTGGTGAGGTGCAGAACTAAGAGATATGCAAATGAGGCCAGCCAACCCTGAGCTTTAATTGGTCTAGATGAAGTGCCTTTGGATCTTAAATTATCTGAAAACTCCAAGGGCCTCCTTTTGCCCTTTTTAAAGCCCAGCGTCAAGTTCATTAGCTTAGAAGCGGTGCTTGACAAGATCCCGAGATAATTGGGACTTTGATATGGTATTGGCTGCTCAAGTTTAAGCCAAAGAAGTGATGGAAGGTTTTGAAGTCCTAATAATTTAAAAAATACATTAAAATTTAACTGGTCCATAATTGTAGATATCTATGGGGTATAGTGTAACACTCACATACAAATATACAAGTCACAATGATAAGATCAGGTAACTGGCATGTCCAGAACTTCAAACACTTATCATTTCTTCATGTGAAGAACACCCAAAATGTTCTTTGCTTTCTGTTTTCAAATATATGATTAATTGTTTCAGCTATAGTTATCCTCTCCCATTACAAGGCATTAGCTGTTATTCCTCCCAGTCAGCCTCCTTGTATCCATTGGCTATGTTTTTCCACATCTCTCCCATCCTTTAGTAGCTACTATTCTGAATTTATATCAACCCTGTTAGTTTCCTGGTATGGATCATGTGGGACCTGCCTTGCTGTGCCAGCTTTATTTTACTTACCATGACATCCTATAAGCTGGTCTATGTTACTACAAGATGAAAAACTTCGTTCTTTTTCATGAGTTGTTACATTCTGTTGTAGAGCAAATATTCTACATTTTTGTTATCCATTCCTCTATTGATGGAAAGCTACTCTGGTGTCATATGGTTGATAATCATGCTTCAGTGGACATGGAGTGTAGATATCGTATCAACATGCTATTTTTTTTTTTAAATAAATCCTCATGGTGAAACTCCCGGCTCATAGGTAGTTCTGTTTATAGTTCTTCAGTCCCCATACCATTGTCTACCTAAATGTGTAGATCATTTTGCTACCACCTGTGTATGAGGGTTCCCTTTCTCCACATCTTCATGCCCTCAGTAGACGTGTGGGATGTTGTGTTGGTAGTAGCCCCAGATGGTATCTTAATGTGGCTTTAAGTACTATTTCCTCCATAAATATTGATGCTAAACAATTTTCCAGATATACCCTGGCCGTTTGTATAACTTCTTTTGAGAAACGGCTATCGATATCAGTAGCCTATTTTAAAACCATACCTTCTTTTATTCTTTTTCTTTTAGCTGCTATAGTTGGGATTTCATACTGATTTTTGATATTGGTCCTTTTCATATGGATAATTTCAAATATTTATTATTATCTTGTAAGTTGCCCTTTTATGCTTTTGAGTATTTCCTTTACGGGGAAGAAGCTTTTTACTTTGCTAATAGTCCCCTTTATTTATGTTTGCTTTTATTGCCTGGGCTTTTGGGGAATTATGAAAAACATTCCTTTACCCTTTCCCAATCTCCTGAGGTGTTTTAACCATTTTATTTTTAGCAGTTTCTAAGTTTTAGATTTTATATTTAAGTCTGTGATCTATCGTTAGTTGATTGTTGCATGACGAGATACAGTGATTTGGTTTCTTTCTTTTTGTTTGTGAAAAAAACAAACTGAACCACTGGATGTGCACAACTACAAGTAAAGAATTTGGACCCTGTTTGTTCCTAGTCAAAGTCTACGCATTTCATATTGGAGACACTTAGGAATGTTTAACATATGTAAGAATCAGCTCACTCTACAGTTAATAGGAGCTGTCAAGACTTAATTATTAGGGTTCTATGTTGTATGTGATAAATATTTACTAGTTTTAAAAACTGTAACAAGGTCTCTGTGTAGGGGTGAATGTTTTGGTCTTCTCAGTTATGGTAAAGAAACAGAGATGTCAGATTTAGCCATTCATTGTCTTAGGGTTTTTATTGCTATGATTAATCACCATAACGAAAAGCAACTTTGGGAGAAAAAGGTTTATTTCAGCCTACAGCTCTTAGGTCATATCTGTTACTGAAGGAAGTGAGGACAGAAACTCAAGGCAGACAAGAAATGTGGAGGCAAGAAATAAAGTAGAGGCCATGGAGAAGTTCTACTTACTGGCTTGCTCCTCATGGCTGGTTCAGTCTGCTTCCTTATAGTGCTCAGGACTGCTGGCCATAATGGGTTGAACTTCCCACATCAATAATTAAGAAAATGTCCTATTGGCTTGCCCATAGGACAATATTATGGATATTTTCCTAAGATTCTTTCTGGATAGATGATTATACCTTGATCATTGAGTAGATACAAAAAGATTACCTTTTGTATAGGTTCTTTAGTATAAAAAAAAACTTATTGTTTGAAGAGACAATAAAGGAATATGCAATAAAAAGTATAGAGAAAACCATAACAGAGGGGTCAATAGCTACTTCATACAACTGTCTTGAATGTTGTGTTTTGTATATGTTTTTATTTTATGTGTGTGTGCTTTCCTGCAAGCTGCCCTTGACCCTCCTCCTGCATTCCCATAGTCTATTCATTCTGTGTCTCATGTGTGTCCCAGTGATGAAACTCAGGTCTTTAGGCTTGGTAGCAAGAGATCCACTGAGTCATCTCACCAGCCCTAAAATATTTTGTTTCACTTCCTATATTTTTTTAATGTTGTAAGTTTTATTTTTTTCCTTTGTTTGTTTGTAATTTGTACTGACTTTTTTTTCTTGTTTGGAACAAATGTCTACTTTTTACCCAATTTTGTATATATAATTTTACTTTTTAAAACATTAATAGATATTATTTAATGGTTTTATGATTCCATAGCCCATGATCATAATTTCTAACAGATTTTATTGTTTCCCCTTTAGTTGTTCTTCCTCCTTTTCTTCCTTCTTTCTTCATTCTTTCCTTTTTTTTTCTGTTTCTCTTTCCTTATGACACTGGGGTTAGAATCCAGCATTTTTTTTTAAATTGGATATTCTACTTATTTATGTTATCCCCTTTCTCCATCCCCTTCCAGGAACTCCCTATCCTATCCCCACTCCTGCTGCTTCTATAAAGCTGTGCCTCCACCCACTCACCAGTCCCCCCTCCCCATGCTCAAATTCCCCCACACTGGGGCATCCTGTCTTCACGGGACCAAGGACCACCTCTCGTACCAATCTTTCCATGTAAAGCTTTCTTCACCTGACTCACAGACTAACAGATTATTTACTGTGAGGTTGTAAAGTGTGTGTGTGTGTGAATGTGTGTGTGTTTGTTTGTGTGTGTGTGTGCGCGCGTGCGTGCGTGTTTTGTAGTTATGGGTTTCCTTGGGGAATTTGTTCTGCTTCTAGGAGTTGGTAATTATACCATGGAAAGAATGGGCTGCCTCACAGTTTGTTTTCAGGATCCAGGGAGGTGAAATGACATGTGGAAGGATGCTGTAAATGACCAGCTGTCAGTTGTCATCCTGCCATGCATACTCTGACAATGATATGCCCTCTGTTCTATTCTCTTCTCACTAGTAAAGTGTCCTTGGGCCTACTTATCTTTACCAGCAACACTGGGAAATACACGAAACTCTCAAAATTCCTGTAGATCTGCACTGGGTGAGTGTTCTTTTATCACAGAATTAGAACTATTTCATTATGAATGTTTAAATATCAATGACCTGAAGAACTACTGGTCACCATGAAGACCATGCCTAGTGAACGTTTTCTTTCACTGACATGTGTTTATTATTTTTGCATTTACATTTGTGTGAATCACTTATTTCATAGCCATGAATGATGAGGACCTTACTTTTTAATTGATGGCATTTTGTTTTTTAGTGGAGCGCTATGAATAAGAAGTACAGCATGTAGCTACAGTTTAATTATTTTGTCCCGGTCATGTGTGCTGTGAGGGTGCATCGGGTCAAACAGGTGATCAATACACCAGCAAATGTCAAGAAATTGTAAGGATCATACAATTTTGATAATATGAATTACAAAAGTATGTTTATGTCATATTTTTAGTCTATGGTTTTTCTTATCCTTTCATATTTTATAGTTTAAGCAATGTTAAGTAATTTTGGGGGGAAAAAGATTCTTAGCCCCTCATGGAGGCAGTAGTGACCTGGGCAGGGCACATGGGTGACTTAGCTGTGAGCCTGGTGAGCCACATCCCTCCAGGCTCTGCACTCTGGTGCAGTACAGGAGCGGAGACTGTCTGATTGGCATGACAGTGAAGCATTTCTTGAGCCAGAGAGTACTCCCAAGTTCCTGAAGCACTCGTTCACTGTGTCCTGGCAATGGTACCTGAATCCCTATAGCAAACATGTCTTAAATGAAGACATAGTGCACCTGAAGTGACCCTTGACCAGAAACCACTGTCCCAGAGACTCCTGACCAAGACCAACATGACCAATGATGACACATTGGGCAGAACAACTGTCAACATTGCTCACTTGGACCACATCCTGGAAGACTCCATTGAGGACCCACAGACTTGACCATGACCAGCTTCACCCGGAACAGCAACCACACCCCACTGGTGGTTGTGGAGAAACACTGCATTTACTGTGTGAACTCTAAAGACAGCTGTTGGACTGAAATCCCTTGGCTAGCCTGGGTCTCCTCCAGCTTATTTGATGTCTCCAGAGGCACCCAGGAATTTGGTCTTGGCTGCATCAGAAAAAATGTGACCAAGACAATGAAGGGCTTTCAGTACATGTTGGCCAAGGTACACGATGAGGCCCCTTCTAAAACCCTATTGAGACATCAATAGAGGTCAAAGAGACAGCAAAGGAGACTGTACTGACAGTTATAGACAAGGACAAGGATCTGGCCAATGAGGCCACCACCACATAACAGCAGCAGAAAATCACAGAGTCAGAACCAGTGTGGCTCAGCCTCCTCTCCCTTCTCCACACTGTACTTGATTATTAAAAAATTAAGCTTGAGCCCTCTCTGTTGTCTGTGTGGTGAGTTAGGATGGGTGTCCTGTTCACTATCTGCAGTAAACCAGGCTCAACGTTCACTGAGCCAACCTGCCTATTCTTCCATGGTCACAAGCAGTGCATAGGTAAAGTGCTAATACACTGTAATCTGTATATTCTACTAGAACAGGGTTCCTTATGTTATTCTCTGTTGTGTCTCAAGTACTGTGACTAGTATTTAGCATATAACTGGCACTCAGTAAACATTTGATTTTGTTGACCCCCACAAAAATGATTCTTCCAAAATCATGATCTTTTTCTTTCTTACCCAGTAGGAGGTTTTTTCCCCCTCTTAGACTTGAAAACGCTTCTTCCTGTACACAGCTGTATCTTACATACAGTTAATCATAGAAATTGCCAGAGTCTATATTTTGGGGCTGAGCATAGCTTGAAAGAACAGACAAAAACCACAGAAGTAGATAATTAGGAAGAAAGTGATAACACATGCTAGTACTAAGAAGATGGCTGCTTCCATCCCCAGTTCTGATGAACGTGTTGGCTATGAGGACTCTTGGGGACATCCTCATGAAAGCTCCAGTGGTACACTTTAAGGAGAAAACATAGAACACCCAGGGCTTGGGAGAAGAATCCATGGGACCCAGTACAGGTGACCGATATCTAGAAATTCTTGCCTAGCCTCAGAAGCTTCTGGATCTTGCCCTGTGAGTCAGGTGTGTGATGTTTTGCACTGTTCTGCTCTGCTCTGAGTCCCGGATACAGATGCAACACTCACCCTCTTGAAGTCAAGGCTCTCTTTCTCCTTTCTCGATGAGTTCATCATCCTGATGAGTGTTTATGACCAGTGAACCAGCCTGCTTCCTGGAAAGCCTGAGCTGTTGGTGTCTGGACAACATCCTTAAAAGGTATTTGGTTTTCCACCATGTCACTGTATTCAAAGATGGTCCTTCTCTGCTCTCTGGAGGGAATGTTATCTATTGAGTGAGGCTTCAAGAATGTTTCTGTAAGAAGCCATGATAAACTGATATTCTCTGAATACAAAGCTCTGTGTCTAAGTCATTTGTTGTCTAGGGCACCCTCACTCTGCCAAGCTTCCATGAGAAACCTGTTGTAGGGTATTTCTTGGTTGACTGGTAATACTTATCGTTTTGGTTATAATCATACAGATAAACAATTTCAATCCAGGCATCTGTGTGACATGTACTGACTTTTAAGTTTCAAGCAACTCCCTTTATTGAGCTCCTGAGTTGCATGCTGGACCCAACAGTGTCAGTAACCATCTTAGTGCACTGCATCTCAATTCTTGACCACTGGGTATAGTTGAGGTTATTACTAGTATTGAAGAAGAAAGATACCCTCTCTCAATGATAGCAACCTCCTGGTATGGCTTGTTAGAGCTGTCATAGGTTGGGTTAAAGTATTAGATTCCTCTTGAAGAGGCCAGAGTAGGAAGAGACAGTGATGGGCCTGGCTGTTAGAAGGTACATGCTTTGCTTTCAGTCTCTTTCTAAATAAACTGAGTTTGGGGATTAAGATCATACACTGAAGCTTAAAAAAAGATATGATTTTCTGAGTGTGTGTGTGTACAGGTGTGTTTATCTTGAGTCTACTGCATAACTTTGGTTTTATATGCATCTTCATACAAGATTTCTCAATTTTTTGTTTTATTTATTTATTATTATTTATAATTTAAAATTTTTCTCTCATATATTACATCCTGACCACAGTTTCTCTTTCCTCTCCTCCTTCCAGCTTCTCCCCACCCCACTCCTCCCTTCTCCCCTAGATATATCACTCTCCTCCTCACTTCAGAAAAGAGCAGGCCTTGTAGGGACATCAACCAAACACAGCATAACAATCTACAAGCTACAATAAGACCAGGCACATAGCATCACATTAAGGCTGGACAACCCACTAGGAAGAAAAAGGGCCCACAAATAGGCCACAGAGTTGAGTCAGGGACAGTCCCTACCCCCACTTTTAAGATTTCAGGGTTTTTTTCCATGAAACTTTTAACTTTAATGAACTCCTGTCTGGTTTATATTAAATGTTTCAATCCCAATAGATGCATATCAGGTTATCCTTAATTCATTGAGATTGAACAAGCATTTTATTACAATTACAGATTCTGGGGCCAAGGAAATTAACAGATTACCTCGGGGTTCGTTTTCTCAACTCCACAATGCTAATGCTCAGATGAATGAATAGCCCAGAAAATAGTGATGAGTTTTGTGGTTGAGATTCAGAATCACATGGAGCGTCCTCCACTCACATGTGTGGCCCCTGGGTTAGGACAACTTAAATTTGGTTTCCCTGGAACTGGTGACTAGAGAGTTTACTCGGTGTCTCATTGCTAAGGCTTTCTTCTGATCGATCTTTCAGTTCACAACATTTTAGAGAGTGCTGCAAATGGATGGTGTGGGGGAGAGGCAAGCCATTTATGATAGTTGTAGAAGAAGCAATGTCCTTCATCATATTCTATTGACTAAAACAGCCACGGGCTCACTGAGTCTCAATTGAAAAGTATTTAAAAATATTCCTGGCATACAAGTGAGGGTTAAGAATGGACACACGAAGATGATGTTCCTAGGCAGCTTCTCTCAAGAGAAATCTTGATAAAAAGCAGTGAGATGGGAGATCACTGGACATGTGAGAGGTCACTCTTGACAACTGAAAAGTCTTTGATGTTAAATGCCTACAGAGCTAATATACTGATCCCTTTGATCCCATAGATTATTTTTTCCTTTGAGGGACAAATGAAAATTGTCAACTCCCTGGTTTGGCATGAAGATCCAATGAGATAAAGTGAAGAATTAAATATTTCTTCTCTGATGTACCAAGTCATCAAGGCAAATCGGGGCAAGACAGAGACCAGCACTCAGTAACCACATAATGCTCAGTCCTGATGTAGTTTAAGGAGCCACAGTTTACATCTAGAGGGGATGCTATGACAATCTGAAAAGACTGTGACTGACAGGAATATGCTTCATTGTGATAGCATGATCCTATCAGTGTCCACAAATTAGATTTCCCTATAGCACAAAGGGCAGCACTATATATGGTAGCTACTTACAGAGCTCCAAATGTGGTAAGTATTATGCTAAGTACTTTCTATGAATTTATTACTAACAATTATATAATCTGATTCTTATAATAGGGAAACTGAGGCACATGGAGATTCTATTCTTGTTGAAATTCTAGAACTTGTAAGAGAGAGGCAGAAGAGATTTGAATCTATCTTGTCTGCATTATATTGCCTAATGATACAAAGCCTCGCCTATTCGATAGCTCTGTTAGGAGTTTGCTTGCCATGACCTCAAATTAAATTCTGATCCAATCTAATTAATTTAATTCAATAAGTGTATATCAGATAGCTCTTCACTCTAAGTGGACTAATAATTAGTGAAGGGTTAATAGAAAGCAGATACTGGCATAAAAAATGGACAAGATGAAAACTTCACCTTCAAGGAGGGGCCAGTTTCCTAGAAGAGAAAAACATGAGTAACTGACAAACTGAGTGATACATTTATCCTAGATTCAAACACTGTTGAAGCCATGAAGGTCAGAAAACAATAAAGTGGGATGGAGATAAACACTAAAGCTATGGGGATGGTTCAGTGGGTTAGAACTCTTGCTCTGTAAGCAAGAGGACCTGAGTTCAAATCCCCAGTCTTTCCATAAAAAGCCAGTCTTGTGCCTGTAACCCTCACATTGAGGCACTGAGATCCCAAGAGCTCACTGGTCAGCCAGCCTAGCCCAAAGAGCAAGCTTCCAGTTCAGCAAAGGAGTCTTCATCATGGCTACAAGACTGAGGAGCCACTACATAAAAAAAAAAAAAAATTTCATGTTCTATCCTGACCTGGCTGCATCCTGGGTTGTACATGGATGCACCCAATATGCATACACTATGCATCTCTGGTGCACACAACACACAGTAATACATGCCAAAAAGACAAAAAAGGGGGGGGGGGAGAGCTGAACACACGATGTGCCCTCAAATATTTGCAATTTGTTTGAAGATCTTAGCTCTACCAGAATAATCTCAGTAGATAACTAACATAAATTCAACCTTAGGCCTGCATTTATGGGCACTGATGGTTATTGATAATGTCTTTAAACTTGAAAAGGATGTTATGTTATAAAACATTCCAAGGAGTGTTTGTGTGTGTAGCCAAAATGGTATTAAATATAACCACCACCACCACCACTGGTGCTTTTTATAAGGGAATATGCAACAGCCTTTGACTATAACCATCACACAGAATGACTGTTATTGTGGTTATCCTGTTTTCAAATTTCAGTGCTGAGCCAAGCATGGTGGCACACATTTGTACTCTGGAGCCTAAAGGTCTGGAGCAAGAGGGTCTTAGGAATTCAAGGCAAGCCTAAGCTACATAGTGAATTGGAAGGCAGCCCAGGCTCATGATGACATTTTAAAAACCAATAGCAACACCATAAAACAAACTTACCAACTAAGTAATAAAATGCATCCCCTAAACCCTAAATTTCTAAGTATTAATCTCAGAAGAAGTTACTTAGCTCTAAGAACTGTTTCTAGGGTACTTTATTCCTGTTAGTTACATTTTCATCCATTAGCCACCCATTGCTCTTTCCAGTATGGCTGGGTCTTTGGAAACTGACTCAGGTAGAGAGGAAATAAAAAAGGACAGACACACATAGAGGAACGACAGGGAGAGGTGGGTGTACTGGCTGGTCTTGTGTGTCCACATGATACAAGCTGGAGTTATCACAGAGAAAGAAGGCTCCCTTGAGGAAACGCCTCCATGAGATCCAGCTGTAAGGCATTTTCTCAATTAGTGATCAACTGCAGGAGGGCCTAGCCTTATGGCTGGTGCCATCCCTGGCTGGTAGTCTTGGGTTCTATAAAAAAGCAAGCTGAGCAAGCCAGGGGAAGCAAGCCAGTAAGTAACATCCGTCCATGGCCTCTGCATCAGCTCCGGCTTCCTGCCTTGCTTGAGTTCCAGTCCTGACTTCCTTTGGTGATGAACAGCAATGTGGAAGTGTAAGCTGAATAAACCCTTTTCTCCCCAAACTTGCTTCTTGGTCATGATGTTTGTGCAGGAATACAAATCCTGACAAGACAGTGGGCTTTATGTGTTCTGATAGAGCCAAACCAACTATGGCATAACTGGAACCTCAGTGTACTTACTGTTAGCTAGTCTTGGGAGGAGGTTTCTGTAGGTGAGCAGTTTCAAGCTGTGAGCATCCCAGAGGAGAAAGCTGCAGTTGCTATTTTTACATATGCTGATCAGTCATTTGTAGGTACTCTTACTTGGGACAGAGGAAAGCTTTGCCATTCTGAGCTTGCCCTGGGGAAAGGCTCTACCCACGGGTCTGAGGCCTTGGTTCTTGACATGATTATGTCCATGTGAAACAACACATATTCTCTCAGACTCATAGGCTCATTCCACAGTCACTAGGGGCTTTCTCTGCTCCTCATGATTCCTGTATGCTTCAGTCCAACTCACCCCTCCACATATATGTGCTGGGAAGGTTGTTGTCAACTGTCAGTTAGGTATTGAAGCCTTGACTCATCTAGGATCCGAGAGTGGTGATTGTTAATTCCCTGAAATTTTACATTTTAAACAGTCATGTAAAGACACAACTACACAACTATACAAGCTAACAAGAACGTCATTAAAAAAAAAAGCTCATCAATACTCAAGCTGAAATATTTCTGAAGCATTTCACTACATTCTAGTATTGTCTAGAATAGTGTCAAAGTCATTCACGCTTACTGTATCTGAATTATGGAAATACTGCACAGTGATAAATTATGTTTCGTTTGTTCTCAGGTCAGTATTCAGTATGGCCTTGTTGATAGCTTAAATCAATCAAAGTGGGAATATTTACATGTTGCGAGCTAGCAAGCATGCCTTGTCATATGCCATGGAAGGAAAAGGTCTAGGTGACTATTTTAAGTGACAGCATGCTTTTGAAGGTATTGGTTTGTTTGTCCTTCATTTATCTTGCAGTAGAGTTATCTTATTAAATATTTTAAATAAAATGAATAGTTTGGCAGTTTTAGATAGTCTTTATAATTTTCCAAAAAAAAAAAAAAAAAAAAAAAAAAAGCAACAGTCTAGTTGCTTTTCTGCAGCCAGAGCCCTGTGCTATGCAGCAAACACTTCATTTCTCACCTCTTGCCTTTGGAGGTTGTATCATATTTAGAGACAGTATTGTTACCTTGGACGATGCATTTCCACATTACCATTCAACACTCAGTGTGGCCAATGAGGACACTCTTTAAAACTCTATCCTGTAATCCTCCATGCAATTCCCTTCTGAGTCACTGGCATCAGCTAACTTAGCTTCACAGATGATTCGTATTTATCTTATTAATATGATGTTTATATTAGTAATTGTCAATACATTATACACACAGAATCACTTTTCTTTTGTAATAGCATTTCATTTAGATTTAATAATTGATACTTTATATGATTTTTCAGTTTTGCCATTCTTCTTGCACTTATAAGAATAAATAATATCAGCCAATATCAGCCACTGTCACTGTTGATTCTGTCATTATTCTCCATACATGCATTATGATACTGAAATGTTTCTGTTCATGGCATCTATGTTAATAGTCCATGCAGGGCTCTGGCCCAGAGTCTCCAATTTGTTTTGGTTTCTTTCCTGTCTTGTAATTCAGATGTCCCCTGAAATGTGTACTCTCAGTTGTCAGATATGCTGCTCTCAGGAAGCTCTTTCACTGCCTACGTTCAGCCATTGCCTTCCTTATCAGCCAGCCCTTTCCAAAGGAGGAGTGAGTGGAGGTATATTTGGGGAAAATATTTCACTCTACCACATTGGACTCTAGAATTTGAAGCTGAACTTACTTTCTCTGAGAATTTTGGGCACTTCTTTATCTCCTAGCTGTTGGTTTGCTGGTGATCTGTCTGCTGTGTGGTACCTCTGCTGATCTTTGTCTTGTCTACAGAGTGAATTCCAGGACAGCCAGGGCTACACAGAGAAACCCTGTCTCGAAAAACCAAAAAAAAAGTTGAAAATATAGTATGATATTAAAGTTTGCTCTAAATTATAGTTTAGTTTTCATACCGTTCCTACTAAGCTTATGATCTCAGAATGCACTGACTTTACAATGTGTGTTTTATAGATGATTTGTCTCCTGGGTATTAGACTGCTCTGCTCGGGAATTTCATTTACTGTACATGTGCATGGAGTACATGCATGTGTGTGGAGGTGTGTGCACATGTGTGGGTGTGTGTGAGGATTCTAGAAGAATCTAGATTCTAGAAGTGATACCTAGTGTATCACTCCTCAGAAATGTCATCCACCTTACTTTTCAGACAGAGCCTCACATTGACCTGGAATTTGCCCATCAGCTGACTGCTGAGCCCCAGAGATCCTACTGTTCTGTTTTTCTAGGACAGAGGTTGTTAGAGAATACCACATCTGGCTTTCCTTTACCATGGGTTCTGGGCATTGAACTTACATCCTCATGGTTGGATGGCACACACTTTAACCAACTAGGCTATGTCTTGGCTGAAGTTTCTTCTATTTCTTATCTAACTCATTTCGCCAAATGACTAAAAGATAAGATTCACCACTTAGAAATAGTTATTTAAAAACTAACTCGTTGCTTCTAGTTAAGATTAACTATATTGTATATAGATAATGTATATGGTTCAAATTCATCAGAAAACCCTACCCTGATCCTTGCCACACAGCATTATGATTTACAGGGGTGGAGAGATGTAGTGGTAAGCACTTGTTAGGTTTTATGTTTTTTAAAAATGAGTTAATTAGTTTATTTACTTTACATCCCGACTGAAGCCTTCCCTCCCTCATTTCCTCCCAGATCCCCCCTCTCCCCTCCCCTTCCTTAGTTTCCCCTCCCTTTCTCCTCACAGTAGGGGAGGCTATTAAAAGAGGGGCTGCTGTTTTCACTTAAGAAAATAAGTGTATCTATTGTATCATTTCTGAAACTATTATACTATTAAATCTATATTCTACTATTGAATCTCTCTTAAGTGGCATTGCTCATGTGGACCCTAACATTTTATGATTAATCCCTCTTTGAAACTCCCTTTCAAAAAGAAATGACCAAAGCTCATAGAAACTTACAGAGACTGAAATAACAAGCATAGAGACTACAGGAGTCTATACAAGTCCTTTGAATAAATACTTTAGCTTCCAGATTAGTACACGGGACCGCTGAGTGTGTGACTGAGAAGGTCTCTGATTCTTGTGCCCTCTCTTGGGGGTATTTTATTTTTCTGTTGGCTTGGCTTGTCCAACTTAAAAATGGTGGTTTTTGTTTTATCTTACTATTCTACTGTGTTATGTTTTGTTGCTGTCTCTTAAGGAGCAGGATTCTTTCTAATGAGAGACAGAATGTGAGTGGATCTGGATGGGAGAGGAGGTAGAAAGAACTGGGAGGGGTAGAGGGAGGGGAAATTGCATTCAGCTTATATTGTATGAGAAAAGAATCTATGTTTAAGAAAAGGGGGAAAAGAATAAAAAATTCATTGTACCTTAAAAAAGAAATATTTTGAATTGAAATAGAATCATTCCTTTCCTTTCTCCCTTTTTTCTTTTCAACTTCTCTTGGTTTCACCAGTCTCAGATTGATAGCCTCTTTTTATTTGATTATTATTGTTATGCACATACTCACACTCTCTTTCTATCTCTGTCTCTGTCTCTGTCTCTGTCTCTGTCTCTGTCTCTGTCTCTCTCTCTCTCTCTCTCTCTCTCTCTCTCTCTGTGTGTGTGTGTGTGTGCACAAATATATACAAATACAATGCACTGCATTTGTTTTTAGTGTTTATGTGTATGTGGTTTCTGGGCTCTCCACTCTGCATTGGACTAGAAAGAGGGTTCATCAGTGGGAAATGCTAATCCTCCTTTCAGAGAAATGACATGCTTGTAGTTCTTTGTTTGGGGTGAGTCCCTGTGAAAAGTTTCTTCTTCCACATCAACATGTCCATTGATATTGTTATTTCCCTGTTCTAGATCATACAGCCATTTCTGGGAGAGACTGTGCCTTAGTTAAGGTTTCATTTTTGTGAAAAGATACCATGACCAAGACAACTCTTATAAAGAATAGCATTTAATTGGGGCTGGTTTATAGTTTTAGAGGTTCAGGCCAATATCATCAAGGCAGGAAGCATGACAGTGTCCAAGCAGGCTTGCAACTGGAAGAGCTGAAAATTCTGTATTTTGTTCAGAAGGCAAACAAGAGAAGACTGTCTCCCATTTGGCTAGGAGAAGGGTCTCAAAGCCCATCCACAGTGACACACTTCCTTTAACAAGGTCACACCTACTCCAACAAGGTCATACCTCTTAATGGGGTCATTCCCTCTGCCAAGCATATCCAAAACTCCATAGGCTGTTTCAGAGAAGGCTTCCTGGGATTCTGGCTCTTACAAATCTGTTTTCTCATTTTTCCATGATATTTCTTAAGCCATAGATGCTGGAGCTATGAAGTATGCAGCAGCCACTTGGGCTGCTGGGAGAACTCCCTTTAATGAGCTCCATGAGTGAGCTTGATATCAAGTCTCATTCAGGACTTAGTAACGTCTGTCTCCATCTCACTGATGTCTCAATATTTCCACATTTCTTATAGTGTTTGTCTTTAAATGTAATCATGTTTGCAAATCAAGCTGTTTAGAAAAGACAAATATGTCACAAGTCTGATTTGGGTTTTAGTAGATACAAAATAATATGTGCTATATGGCTTATTACATTTTTAAAAGGAAAGCTTATTGGTTTTCTTCACTCAGCAGACACTAGGCAGGAGTTTGACTCAGTCACTTCCATGACTGATCTAGACATTTCCTTCACTTGTCCAGGTCTTAGCCCCCAACCCCACCCCCATGCCAAACCCTGCATGATTAGACGGGAGCATCCAACCCCTCTCAGCTTTTGGCAAAGTTCCTATTGCATTTCTTGCTCTTATGGACATCGGATATGCTCATGTTGTCCAAGGAAGTGTATCAGAGAAGGTGTCAAGGAGATCAGTGGTAATTACACATGTGTCAGTTCTCACAGGGTCATCAATAGCCTAAGACAAGCCTGGCAAACAGTTTATTATAAGGTAAGCAACACCCCATTGGTGGGATCACCCTTAGGTTCTAAAGGAGCCAGTCCCCACATCTACCTTCCTTTTCTGACTTCTTCTCAACATAATGTATGCCATCCAGGCAAGGAAAACCGATGAGAGGATACTGACAAAGAGACAAAACATAATTTTTACAACTATTCAGCCAGTATTTTAGAAGTTAATAGTGTTGAAAGTTAAGGAAAAAAAACAGGAAAGGGCACAAGGAATGTCAAAAGTACAGACTGAGAATATAGGTTTGCAGCTTACTAAGTCAGAATAGCCAAGAGTGTGATAAGACATGAGTTATGAACAAATAGAAGTTCTCAACCTATGGGTTACGGACTCCCTTGGGAGGTGTCGAACCACACCATGAGGAACTGTACTATAGAGTCACTGCATTAGGAAGGGTGAGAACACTGCTCTCAGAGGTCACTGTAAGTTTCAAAGCTGCAAATTACAGGTAGGAATGGATTTTTCTTCACTGCACTGTATCCCCAAAGTAGGGAAAGAACATTGCTCACCAAAGCCCATGGAGTTTGCTGTTAATGAAACTGTTTATCTCCATGTTGATATTTGTTTGTTTAAACACACTGATCACCTCTCAGCAACCTCATGTTTTTTCCTGGATCAAAGATAATATCCGGAGGCTGGCTTTCAGAGGATAAGGTGAAGTCAGGCTTTCCAGAAATTGAATCTGTAAGTAAGATACACTGATCTGTTTCAATTCAATAACTCAGAGGAGATGATTCTAAAATAGCAATAAATTATCATAACAAAATAATTTAACTGTCACATTACTTTATTCAGTTATATAGCAGTGGTTTTGTTTAGATATGAAGATGCAACTCAATTTTGTTTTGCTAAAAACATGCAGAGTCCTACATTTTTATTATCTTTATCTGTGGAAACAGACTGCTGGGGATGGCTCGTACATCATATGACCTGTTAGCTAAACATTTGGACATGGCAATAAATCTTGATGAACTTTGTCCAGTGCTCTTATTAGTGAAAGATTAAAGCCTGAGAAAAAAACACAAATGATTTAATAAGTAACCCCTGCTCTCCAGAGGCAGCAGGATTGGGACTTTCCTTGGGGAACTTTATTGAACCACAATTCTTTCCTTTGATTTCTCTTAGCATTGTCAGGCCCCTGCCTTAACAGCTCCCAGACTCCTCATCTGACCTGCAGGTGCAAGATGAAAGATAATTCCAACTTTCCTGACCTATGTCAGCCACAGGAAACAGCACAGAAGTAGAGGCAGAAAATGAAAACGACTGTTGCTGTTGCTTTCACAGTGAGATCCCTTTATTAATTTATTTCTTTAAAATTATCAAATGTCAGACTGGAGAGACAGTTCAGCCATTATGAGCATCTATTCAATTCTCAGCACATATATGTTGGCTCGCGATCATATGCAACTCCAGTTCCGGGGAGTCTGATGCCCTTTTCTGTTCTCTGAGGGGACCAAGCACACATGATGCAGTCAGTATTACTGCTATATTTTAAGCCTACAATTGAATAGCTTTATAGATTTTTATAATTATATAGTTCTAAGCAAATGGGGGTCTTCCTATTGTGTGTGGTGTGTATTTTGTGTTTGTTCCTGTGTGTGCACTTGTATATGGGTGTATGTGTATATGGAGTCAGAGGTTCATGTTGAGTATCTTTTTCAGTTACACTCTAGCGTGGTTTTTGAGACAAGACTTCTCACTGAACCTTGAACTCACCAAGTGAGCCAGCAAACTCCACCCCTGACTGTCTGACTTCCAGTTTATGGAGAGAGTTTTATGTTGCAGGTATTTTTTCCAGTTAAGTAGTGTTTCTAGCCCCACACAGTGGGGTTTAAACTAATGAAGTAAATAATCTTATTTTCTCTAGTGATACTTACTCATTTTTTGAGTGGCTCCTAACTTTGGAATTATAGGTTTTGTGTGTGTGTGTGTGTGTGTGTGTGTGTGTTTCTGTGTGCATGAGAGAGATAGAGAAAGAAAGACACACAGAGAGATTATAATATAGATACAAGATTTTGCCTTTCTCTTTCTTCCCTCCAAACCCTCTCATGTATGCCTCCCCACTCTCCTTCCAATTCATGGCCTTTTATTGTACTGATTATTACTGCATGATATATCATGCAATAATAATATATACATTCCTAAATATAACCTGCTCAGTCTGTATAATGTTACTTTTATGCATGTTTTCAGGGCTGACTCTTTGGCACTGGACAACACATTGGTGTGTCCTTCCCTGGGGAAGACTGCCTCTCCTACCCCAAGCTCTATTCAGTTGCCTGTAGTTCTTTTAGCAGGGCTGAGGCACCAAGGGCTTTTCCCCATCCAGTTTGGCACATCCATTGCTGTCTTTGTTCAGCTAGTGACTGAGTCTCCTAGTAACACCAGAAGCTGCCGGTAGTTCTAAAGCGAGCTTGGGAAACTAAAAGAATAAGACGCATCTTCCTATGAGGAAGGAAGTCCTAGTGTGGGATTCAGAAGGCTTGAGTTTGAATTCATGTTGTGACTAATGACTTGTGTAGTGTCTTTGAACTTCGACTTTTCATTGGCAAAGTGAGAGTTGAGTGTGAATCCTGAGAATTTTGGTTCAATAAGATGGCACGGAGTCCTGCTGGCCAAGCATCTGCTGCAGAGAGCATGTGAACTGATGCTAGTTCATGCGGCAGGGTGTTCCAGCCAAGAACTGGTGCCCATTCTTCAGTCAATGAAGCCCTTTATGCCTATACGAAGGATTTTCGTGGGGGATAATTTATCATCTGAGGTTTTAGTCATCATTTTATGCTTCTTGATATTGTGCGTTCTATATATCCCAACAAAACACTGTGGCATCTGTAGCAATACATTATAGGGTAAGCATCAGTGCATTGCAAAATGCTCTTCATGAAGGAAAGATGTGCTTAGAAAGATAGCCCCCAAGACTGGTTCCTTTATTGCCTCTCTTCTAAGAGAAAGGGAAGTGTGCTGTCTGTGTGGAGGGGAGAAGAGCTTAGAGCATTTCTCAGGATTCTGATATTAAACATTTCTAAGTATGGGCAGAGTCAAGGAAATAATACAGTGCTGCCACTGAGGACATGGCTGATCTGAGTCTGAGAGACTATTAGCAACACCTGGCCCTTTCCTGGACTACATGGAGTTTACTGTCACTGCATCTTACTAGTAGTGGGCTGCCAGTGTGTTCCTGACAGCAGATCTGGAATGCATCTCCATCTTCTCTCAAAAAAGGTGGGCTCTGGAGCCCTTGCCAAGCCTTCTAGAAAGCCAAAGATGGGTGTCCTTTCTTGCCTCTCAGAATGCTTCACACCAGACTTGTTCCCAAGCCATTACATTGACTTGCCTGAAGGATGGGAAAATGAAATATTCTCCTAGCCCAGAAAGCTTCGATATGGTGAGGTCCAGCCATCCACAGCCTGTGTCTTTTCATGCAGCAGATCACTGACCTGGACATACACATGCCGTATAAAGAGTTTGCTTTCTTGGGACAGCTTCCAGGTTGCTCATTCCTACTGAGGGCAATCTTAAGAGTACACTCATGACATGTCACTCCTGCATCTTATGTACCAATTTTACAGAGAATCCAGTCAATATAGAGCTTTTTACAATGAGTCGTTACTGGTTAATTTAAAAAGATGTTTTCAAAATGAAAGACTTGAGTGCTAAGTGACTTGAAGTGGAAAATGAGTTACTGTAATTCTAAGCAGAAGAGTATCAGATTTCTGTAGCCTATTAGAAAGAGTGCTATCCACTCAAATTTGTTTTTAAAATTGTTCCTTGGGAGAAACGTTTGTTATAGTAATGCCTTTTCTCTTTAATTTGCCCAGGAAGTTAGAATACAAGCTTATAAGGTTAGTTAGAAAACCAGTTTGCCTAAAGGTATTTTTAGCTACAAAGGAAGAAGATAGTTCTACCCGATAAAGCAATTTTTGAGCAATTCACTCAAAATATACATAGGCTAAAGCACTGCGAGGGATATGCGAAAGAAAAGGTGGGAAAAGACCGACATAAACCAAGGTCTGGCCTCCCAGCCAACAGGCTTCAGACTCACGAGGAAGGTAATGTCTACATCATATGCAACCAAAGCACAAAGCAAGGGAGGTCTAGAAGATTCTGTGCCAGCAGATTTTGTGTAGAGGCAGAGTCCTAAAATCAGAAGTCTAGCCAGTTGGGTTAGCCTCTTTGGGTAAATAAAGCTAGTATATATCTTTAGAGACCTCTGGGCATTTCTTAATGAACAGTAGAAGAGTCTAAGACAGGTTTGAGTTTTATAGACTTGAATTTGGCAAAGCAAGAGAAGAGAGCTTGAGGATCCAGTATGCCACGGTGGGAGTTCTGCTTCAGCTTGCTTTGTGCTTCTGTGTCTCAAGGGAGCCCAAATACACCTTCCTATGCCTTTGTGGGATAGTTGTCCTTAAACTATAGCCAAGTCTGTATCAATGGTGAACTGAATTGGACTGTGACTGGTGACTTTGTCTCTCTGTAAATTATACTAACAGAGGGCAAGACTCATTCTGAGTGTCACAATGGAAAACAAGCAAAGATTGGGGATTGGGGGGAGATCACAGGGTGGATTCTCATTTTCCTCCATCAGCTTGATGATGTATAGAATTTACATAAAAATAATAAGTGTGTAAGGCAAAGTCAAGAACCGGCTTTTACAGATAAAGACGCTCACAGCATTTTCACAGGTAAATGAAAATCTTCTCCACTCATGTCTTATTGAGATAAATTTCCTCAGATGGGATCTGAAAGATTGGCTTCATCATTTTGTCTTTAGCCTCAGTGAAGAACTTTTAGCAGATGAATCTCAGAGGTTAGTAGGACTAGGCCTGCAATCTTAGCTACTCAGGAGGCAGAGACAGGAAAGTTGCAAGTTCAAAGCCAACCTAGGACAGCTTAGTAAGACCTTGTCTCAAAACAGAATATATGTAAAATAACACACTCTTAGTGCTCAGAAGCCAAAAGGAAAGCTCAAAGTAGCTGCCCTCTGAGCCAGGTGGAGCCTCTGTGATGTTCACACTCACGAAGCTCACTGTTGCGTCTAGCCTTTGCCCTTTTCCAGATAAGCAATGTGTCTGCGGAAGGACTGGCAGAGATTTTGTTGCTTCAGCATGAAGGGAATGAAGGCTCAGGCCAAACATATTGGAGGCTGGGGGATGGATAACAAAGGAAAGAAATCCCCTTGGTGCTCAAGGTGTGAGTCCTTCTCCAGGTTCTCTGCTAACAATGCTTATTGACACACACACAACAATGGTGAACATGTTGACTCATGTTGACTTCGTGAACTCTACTTCATGGAGCACATGGACCATGTGGTATTCCTCTGTGAATTAATGTTTTCTGGAAATTTTATATGCAGAAATGAAAAATCCATCACGCATTCTGCCATACCAATAGGTTTATTGTTTTTTTTTTTTTTTTTTTTAAAAAAACCCTCTAGATGATTCTTCTTTAAGTTATAAAAGCAAAGGGCCAATTCTTAGCCTTGGGTTGACCACTGGGAGGGAGTCAATATATCACAAACTAACTTCAAATTTATCATCTTTAGTGAAGTCTGTAGGATCCTCCCACTTCATTTTTTCCATGCTAGCTAAATTCTTTATGTTATAGCCAAAGCAACAAAGGCCTATGAAGCTCTCTTTAGCAACTGATATTCAACCAGCAAACTAAGAGACCTGTGCTTCATCCACATCAAACTGGTGACACATCAAACCCTTATCTACTTTCTAATACCAAGTCATCTATTTGTGCAGGTATAGATTCTTGCTGATTGGATTATTTTCTTGTATGTAAGAAAATGAGTATAGGTATACCCAGAGGACATTGTGGGCACAGTGCTAGAACATTCCAGTAAAGCAAATGTCATGATAAAAGAAATAATATAATTGGTTGGTTTTCTAGCACACAAAAGGTTATGTTTATGCTATATTGTAGTCTATTAAGTGTGAAATAGCATCATGTCCAAAACACACACACAGACACATGTATATATGTCTGTCTTAATTTCAATATATTTTATTATATATATTATATACATTAACTATATGCATATACTTAATTTCGATGTATTTTAATGCATGCTAATAAGCACCTGAATCATTAGCACATTATGATCTGTTTGCTAGTGGAATATTTTTTCTTGGTATAGATGGCTGCAGACTGTTCTCAGTGGTGTTGGTGATGGTTGGGTTAGCTGGGTTGATTCCTTGAGATAACAGTGAAGTTTACCTCATCAATTGACTCCCAGTTTCACAAGATTCCTCTGTGGCATGCCATGCTGGTGGATAGATTTTGCTGTCAATGCTATTTTGTTGACAACTGAAGCAAGTTAGCTCAAGCCTGATCCTGCCTAATTAACTAAGCTTATGCAACATTCTAAAATCTTCTGCCGTCATACCCACAGCATCATCACTGGGAATACACTTCACCTCAAGAAGTGACTTTCCCTGTCCATCCAGAAGAAGCCGTTCCTCAGCTACCACAGTTTTTCTGGCATGATTGCAGCAATTCAGCTGCATCCGCAGGCTCCGCTTCTAATTCTAGTCCTCCTGCTTCTACCACAGCTGTGCTTGCTTCCTCAAGTCTTGAGCTCTTCAAAGTCTGAAGGATTAGAATAAACTTGTTTCACTACCTGTTAAGGTTGCTGCTTCACTCTCCTTCCATGGATCATGAATGCTCGTGCCGGTATTTAGATAAGAGTCCTTTCCTGGAGACTAAGAGCTACTCTTCCTTCCTGTTGTGCTATCTCGTCTCTGGGATATTAAATTGTCTGGGTGTGAAAATCCTTCACCAATTACCAGGTCACAGGAAGGAAGCCACCTTATCAGATATAAAGAAAACATTACTCTCTATACATCTCTGTCAGAGCTCTGGATGACAAGGTACAGTGTCCACGAGTAATGATATTTTAAAGGGATCTCTTTGTTCCTGAGAAGTAGGTCTCGTTATATGTCTTAAAAGACTCACTGAACTATGTAAACATACATGTTAGTAGCCAGACTCAGTTATTCTACTTAGAGAATGCAAGCAGAGTGGAAGTACCACTCTCAGCACTCCTGGGAGTCTCAGCAGCTTGTTAAATGAGCAACTGCTACCACTTAAATCTGCTGACTCTCTCATCCCCCGACAAGAGCCTGGCCTTGACTTCTCTCTAGCTCCAGAAAATCTAGATGGCATTTTCTCCAATTGAAGGCTGTCTACACTGAAAACCTGTTGTGCGTCCTGCTTCCTCCGTGACCTTAGCCAGATCAGCTTGCTGCTGCTGCTGTGTTAGCCTTTGCCTTTTTGCCTTCCAAGAAAAATTATGTCTTGCCTTTAGCCTCAAGAACCAGCACACTGCAGCATCGAACTTGTCTTCCACAGCTTCCTCCATCTGAGCATTCATAGCTGTGAGGAGAGTTGAGAGCTTGCTCTAGGTTGTCTTTGGCCTAAGGCTATGCTGTGTCTGGTTTGTATTCCATCAAGGCCTCTAACATTTTCTCCTCGTCAGTAAACACGGTAAGCCAGCATTTCTAGCCTTCATGGGTTCTCTGAAGTAGCACTTTGAGTTTCTTTCCTGAACTTATCCTGTGTGCTCACCAACTGGCTACCAGGCCCACCAGGCCTTGTTTGCATCCTATCTTAGTATTTATAAGAGTTATTTTTGTGTCTTATGAGTGCGTTGGCCCATGTATGTGGGTACAGGCATGGTTACACCTATGTGGAAGTGATCATTGTAGGTATCATTGCTCATGTACTGTCCACTTTTTATTTTTGAGATAACACCTCTCACTGGCCTAGAATCTGCCAAATAGGCTAATCTGGCAGGCTAGAAAGCCAAGAGGTATGCCTGTTTCTGCCTCCCCAGTGCTGAAATTACCAGCTTGTGTCAGTACACCCTGCTTTTCACGTGGATTCGGGATTGAACTCTGGTCCTTGTACTTGCAAGCAGCATTGGTAGATGCTGTAGCAGGTAGTTACCATCTGAGCTAGTCCCCCAAGCCTGTCTTGGATTCTGGCATGCATACTTCATTAACCTTTTGGGATGTGTAATTAAAAGTGGGAGCTGTATGGCTTTTCTTTCACTTGAACACTGAGAGTCTATGGGATGAATTAGTTTGATTCTGATATTCTTGTGTTTTAGGGAATAGAGGTCCAAGGAGAAGCAGAGACAGGAAAACCACCATAACTGGCAGCTATCAATTAAATTCACCATCTTGTATGAGAATGGCTCATGAGAGCCACCAAAAAATTACCATAGTAACAAACATCACTGAAAAAAATGATTAGTCAGACATCATCAAAAAGATGAAAGGATGTAATATGATGAAGAAGTTTGAAGTATTGCATGAGCTGCCAAAACATGATGCAAAGACAACATATATTGAGAGGCTTGGTTCACGCAGAAGGATTGCTACAAGTCCCTGATGTATCTGTGAAGCACAATAAACCCATTAAGGGAGATGTGCTTGTGTGCATCCAGTATGACTCACTGAGAGTAGTAGGGGTGGAGTAAATGTGACTTGATTGATGTGCTGTGTGATTTTGTCTTACAGCATGGCCAGGGTCAGATTCCATTTCCCCAGAGTTCACATGACTTAAACATGCCATTCACAGCATGCATTTATTACTTACTCTGTTTCTAACTTTCCTACTCTGAAATGATTCTTTCAGTGCTTCTCTTCCCAAGCTATTTTGTCTGCTATGACTCTTATGAAAAATAATGCACTATTGTCTTCTAAAACATTTCTATTGTACTTCCACACTGTCATATGAAAATGAATCTGACATCAGTCCTCAGCCAATATCAGCATTCTCATGGATGTATTTGTGCTATCTTTGCAAAATCTCATGTTACCTGTAAATGTATAACATCCTTAACTCCTTCAGAGGGCTTATCTGACTGGGTAGCTCTTTAGCCACACCAAGCAAATGGGGACAGAAATCATAGCTGATGGAACAATGGGGCATAGGCTTTCTACTAATCTAGGGGTCTCATGCTCAGGTTGAGTTCCTGAAGAATACAAAAGATCCGATCAAAGGTACCCTATAACAGCCCGCCTTTGTATACATTTTTCTTTATTTATAGACTATAGTATGGATCTCCAGTTCTGAGAAACAGAACAGCAAATGACTTCAAGAAGACACAAAAGGTTTTCTTGCTTCATTACTAAGCACTACTCCCTCCTTTCTCTATTTCATTTTTCCTTTTCTTCCCCCCCTCCCACGAGAAACTTGTTCCAGTCTACTCAGGCCTCTGTAACTGAACACCATAGGCTGGGTCATTTAACCAACAGAAATGTTGTACTCAAACTTCTGGAGACTTGGCATTCCATGATGAAGGTGCTGGTGGGCTTGGTCCCCACTCTGGTCCCTTTTCATGGCGTGCAGATGGCTCCACCCTCATAATATATCACCACATAGCTTTTCTTGTGTGTGTTTAAAGGAAGAGTTGGGGGTGAGGCAGGAGAATTGCAGAGAGAGGCTAGAGAATCATACTTACTTCCTCAGATGAAGTATACCAAGCCTACTAGCTCTGTGTCCATACCATGGGCCCAGAAGTTACTCTATGGCTTCATTTCCTCTGAAATCTTTTAATAAAGATTCTCTTTCCAAATCCAGCCATGGTCAGGTTTCTGAATGATGTGATTTGGAGGGCAGGCGGGGAGGGCAAACTCCACAGCAGGGTCTATTTTGTGATTTGTCTTACGACTAAGATCTATTTGTTGAATTATTGAATATAAATTTTATTTGCTGGTAGAATGATGTTCTTGCTAGTAACTGTTTAGCAGCGATAGGCCTATTTCTGGAACAGCTCAGCACTGTGTTATTCCTATTTTAAGATGAAATGAACAATAACTTTAATGGTGAGGACAGATGTTTAAAGCTAGCTTTGGGAGAACGACTGCTACTGTTTAGCATATCAGCAGGAAATCTCTTGTTAACAATTTATAAAGTTCTTAGCTGATGAAACATTCTACCGCTAATTCGAGCTGTACAAGAGAGATTGTCAGTATTGGGTATTCTAATTTATTTTGTTGAACACACATTATACAATGGTGTTCCAAGCTAACTTACAATGTCTCTGTTATTAGAGGAAAGCTAAGAATTGAAGTCCAGTACATTCAGGACTAGAATTTGGATTGAGGTATTCCCAACTGAATGACTCTTCTCACTTCTCCATTCCCAGGTTGGATGGTTTCCAAAATACACCACCATGTTTACCTCAGCACAAGCCATTGCTAAACAGACGAGGCCAGAGACATTGCTTGATGAAAGTGTTTGACAGCCATTGAAATATTTGCTTGTAAAATACTGAGATGTAGCTCTCCGAGACCCTACATACAATGTAAGCATGACTCCTTTAAATTGCTATTTTCAGGTTTTTCCTTGGAAATTAGTAGCCATAAAAAACACACACCTTTTAAAATGGAGGCATTTTCCTGCAGGAGTACATTGTTTTCTTGACTAGCCCCACTCTTCCATCTCAACCGCTTTCCCTGACATCCCTCTCTTGATTGATGAAGCTTTGCTTCTGTCTTCCCTTAATCCCTGAAGAATCTCCTCCTATTGGCCAGGCATTGTAGTTAGTGAGTGTCAGAAAGCCATGTGTGCATAGTTGTCTATCTGTAGCAAGAATTGTTAGCATTTGGTTTTGAAGGCAAATATACTTACAGATACTTTAAAAACCATATTGTAATCATTTTCTATTTCTAAGAGGCATATGATGTGTGACAGCTGAACTGTTTCCAACATAGGGTGGCTATATTAGAAAACACATGTACATGAGAGGCATTTTATGTTTGGTTTGATAAACAGCATGAGACCTTGGGAGACTCTGAATGCTTTGCAATGTGTGATATGTTAAGAGTATTACCACAGAGCTGTGCCTATATGGCCAAATTTGAACATGGGAACTGACTAGATTTTCTTATGTAGAACAGTAAACTCAAAGCATTGTGTTATTGAATTGAATTAAGATGTAAATGTTCACGAATACAAAGATGCACACACATATATACACATAACCATCATGTAAGTTGATGTGTAAGTATGTATAAACTAGTATGTTGAAATAAGGGCACTAAAACTCTATGAGAGCAATAGAATGAGCAAGGCTGGGGAGGTGAGCATGTGACATTTCAACAGCACTGGTCAAAGGATTACCAAGGCTATGACCAGGGTGAGGGAACTTGTGAGAAGAACACTCCAGGAAAGACAGGGGACCAGGAAGTCCACATATAACAGGCAAAACCTCTCCACAGGGCAAATGAGGCCAAGTGTGCCCTGCTTCCCTTACAGCTGATTTCAAGGGTAGCTGATGGACTCAGGTTAAGACAGCCCTTTGGGTGTCCCCACCTTGAGCTTGGAACCAGGATGAAAGGGTCACATTGCTGTTCCACCTTCTTACTGATAGTGGGATGTGGGAAAATTACTTGACTTCTGCTTGGCCCGGGACTTAGGCTACAACAGTGTCTTAGTTTCATTTCTGAGGCTGTGATAAAAGCAAGGGTCTATCTTATCTCACAGTTACAGTTATATACTAACACCAAGGGAGTAAAAATGACTGGATCCTGGATCATGCTGCATCCACAGTCAATAGCAAAGAGCAAGCATGCTATACTCAGCTCACTGGACTCTAAGCCCAGAGAATGGTACCGTTTTTTAGGCTGGGCCTTCCTACATCAAGCCACATCATCAAGGCAATGTCACACAGACATGTACACAAGCCAAGCTAATACAGACAATCCCTCATTGAAACACCTTCCTCGATGATTTTTAGACATGTGACATTTACAGTTACACTCACCATCTGAGGTGGTCAGTGAGCGCACGGTCAGTTGTGAGGCTTGAGGGTAAAGCTCTGCTCTGCCCGTGTAGGCAGCTTCGACCTGAGCATGGGAGGTTTCAGAGCCGGGATGAGGTGGGAGAGAACAGGAGTTATTCTTCTGTGCCATTCCCCACAGTGTGGCTTTTAGGACCCTGGAAGCAGATGGAGATTAAACAGTATGTGGATTACTAAATACTATGTGGATTAAACACCAAGCTCTCAAGTTCAAAAGTAATAAGTCTCCAGGAATGTGAGCAGGCTTAGCAGACCTCACCGTGCAGGACATTTCTTTGAGGCTTGTTTTAGGGAGATAAAAATTTAATCGTTTACCAAATCTAATGATGGAGTGATAAATGAGGTAATGTAGAGGTATGGTAGACTTTTCACTTTCTGACATGTAGGTCAGAAAAGACTCTCTCTGTGTGTGTGTGTGTGTGTGTGTGTGTGTGTGTGTGTGTGTGTGTGTGTTTCCTTCCTCCCAGCCTAGTCCCAGGGAAGGACAATCGTGAGTTCTTCTGCCGGCCATGAGGATGTCTGCTTATGCAAACTGCTGTCTGGTATGGCAGGTCCTTTCAGAGGCAGCATTTACATTATTATGCTACAATACAATGAGATTTTTTTTTCTCTAATTGCTGTACATTATAAGTAACTGTTATAAAATTTATTTAAATAATCTCTCATTTTAAGATGCAAATAAGATATTATGAGAGCTTACTTTTCAAGATTTTTTTTTTGTACAAATACTCTAAAATACCAAACCCAAACCCAAACAAACAAACAAATGAAAAACAGTTACAAATATTTCCAGACAAATACATGCAGAAACACGAGCCTTCAGCCCTTGGAGGCTGCTTCCTCAAGCAGGAGGGTAACACAAGAGTTTGGGTTTTTCACTGTGTTGTATCCCTCACCTCTTTCCTTAAGGAGCCACCAGAATAAAGCAATAAATCATATGAAGCTTTTAGTTTTTCTTTTCATTGATTAATATTTCCCTGAAATGCCCGCAGACATAGAAAGGATTGGCCAGGCCTACTGGTGAGTTTGTCTGAAAGATGGGTGGGGGGATCAGCATGCACAGCGCTAGAATAGACTGCTTTCGCTCAGAACTGTGGAGATGAAGGTGAGCCTTTTATACCTGGTGGGGTAAAGCATGAAAGACAGAGATTAGCCTTTGTGGCACACAAGCACAGCTGTTTGGATGCATCCAAGTCTGACTCCAAACTTAAAGTGTCCTCCATGCTTTGCTTGAAGCCGCAGGGCAGGCTGGCTATAAAGAAAATTACTGTCCCCTGGAGAGAGAAATGTATTAAAGAGGGTTGAGGGGTCATAGCTTAAGGGGTCACTGAGGTGAGTGCCCTGAACCGATTTCTGAATCCTTACAAGCAGGACCAAAAAGTCCAGTGTCCTTGGCTCAAATACCCAACTCAGCCTGAACTGGAGCATGATCTCTTTTTATTTTTGTTTTTGTTTTGTCTACACTCTATTGGGTGTCTGGGGTCACCTCTTACAACTCAATTATTTTTAGCTTAATCTTATCAAAAGATTGACTTCTGGAAAAATAAACCCAAAGGTTTAATATATATGTATATATACCTTTTTCTAATTTTAATTTTTATTGAAAATATATTTTTTCATACAATATATTCTGATCACAGTTTCCCTCCCAGATTCTCTACTTTCCTACTTAACCCAAATCTATACACATTTCCTCTCTCTTATCAGAAAAGAAACAGACATATAAATAAATAAATAAATAAATAAATAAATAAATACTAAAGCCGAAGAAACATATAAACACAGGGACACACACTCTCACATAGAGAACTTTCATAAAAACACAAAATCAGAAACTACAATGTATAAGCAAAGTACTTGTAAGGTTAAAAATGTTCTGATAAACTATTGTGTGGCAAAACCCTTCCAAATAGTGCTCTTGAATTCATTTTGTGTGGCTGTCTACTGCTGGACATGGCGCCCACCCTTGAGGAGGATTCCTACTGCTGTTTTGACGAGATAAATTTATGTAGAGTGCACCTGTGAGACCGTACAGCAACGTTCTCCTGGTTTATTTCACTTAGCATAATGTCTTCCAGATCCATCTCTCCAGTTGAAAATGCCGTGATATTCTCTCACCTTCTTATTGAGGCAGCGTTTCCCTATTAGCTCCAGCTGATCTCAAACTTAACTACGTACCCCACAGTGGCCTTAAACATGTGGTTGTCCTGCCTCTGACTCCCAGTGCTGAAGATTTACACGTGTGCATCACTATATCCAGTGTACTGTGTACTGTGTGGAAGCATCACCTGTCAATCAAAAGCTATGGCCTATTTGCAAAAGACAGAAAGTAATAGATGGGAGTTTGGGTAGAGACTGGAACTCTGGGAGCTAGTTAGAGGCTTCGGAGAGTCGCTCTAAACTCTGAGGAAGCTGGATGCATGAAATTGAAGAGTGGTTGTGGCGGGGTATTTTCCTGCTACATTTGCAATAAAGCTTGGTCATGGAGAAGTATGAAAGGTAGGCAGAGTGAGGAAGAGGAGGAGAGGAGATGGCTGTGGAGTGTCTCTAGCAGTCTAAGGTAGTTATGATATCTAGGGTAGATAATTGGGCAAGAATTCTAACTGTGAGGGCATCTTGTTAATTGAGCATTTCCAAATATTTAAATCTATTGGCTAATCTTTAAGCACTAAGAGTCTTTATTCTACCAGGTAGTGTGGGCATAAGGGAATGGTCTGGCCTCAGCCGAGCATTGTGGACCATTGGTGGTCCTCGTGGGTGCCAGGGCCTGTGCATCTAGCTAGCCGAAGCCCCTGTCAGAGCTGAGGAACAGCGGGAACATGGCGGCTGCCCAGGAAAAAGCCGGGCCGGGCACCATTTTCTAAATATTACCCACTACAATCGGTAACTAGTCACGAGGCAGAAGTAGACTAGAATAAATGGGTTATATATGTTACAAGCTAGTTGGGGAACTAGCCCAAACTTATAGCCTAAGTATGTATTCATGAATAAATAGGCTTTTGAGTCATTATTCGAGAAGTGGGCATGGGTGGAAAAGCCCACAGTTACAATCCAGTTTTTGTTTTTAAAGGGTTGTATGATATTATGATTTATATATATGTATGTATAAATATTAAATTTTCCTTATTCACTCATTGATAAATACCTCTGTTGAGTCTGTATCTTAGATTTATGAGTAGTGCTGCATTAAGCAGGGGAGAAAAAGAACTTTTTGGCAAACTGCTTTAATTTAATTCGGCTATATATTCACAAGTGTGGTGGCTGGTAGTTCTATTTTTAACTTTTGAAGTATTCAAATGCTGTTTTCTGTAATAACTGTGTTGTTTACATTCACCAAACATTGCTATAATGGGATTTTTTTGATTGCAGACAACTTAGAATATATGAAACTATTCCTATGAGAATCGTGTTTTTAATATCCAAGGAGTCAATCGCCATAATAAGTTTATACCCACTTTTAGTTTTTGTTCTATATATTTTCTTGTTCTGATATTTTTGGTCCATTTTCTAGAGACTGGCATCTAAACAGCCATGCTTTCTTGACTTAGGTGCCAGCTAGACAGTAGGGGAAATTTGGCAAAGACTAAAAGTTGCGGTAGCAGTTGCACCTACCAATTTCTGGGAATGAGTTCCTATACACCCATGTTTGGCAATGGATTGTAGTACAGAAAGAGGCATGGAAATACCCTTTTCTTTACTAATTAGTGTCTAGACAGCATACACAGCCACGGATTTACTGCGGCATTTCCAGATCTACTTTGTTCTTCTTTGGCCTCTTCCCCTGCTGCTGTTTATTGTCCCACCGCTTCGGCTCCCTCTCATTGGCCCCTCCCTCCTGCAAGAGTTCTTTTCCTGCTTCATGGATTTCAATACCCCTCCCCCCAGGGTATCCTCTTCTCCTTGACAGATTGGAAAATTGGTTTTAATTGTTTTTTTTTTTTTTTTTTTTTTTGCAGTTCTTTATGTATTCTAGATACTAACCCCCTGTCTAATGTATAGTTGGGAAAGATTTTTCCTCCTATTCTCTTGGTTCTTCAATCTGCCAAAATTTTTATTTGCCATGTAGAAGCTTTTAAATGTCACGTAACCTAGTGTCAATGCTTGGGGGTTATTTTCTCTACTATTAGAATTCCTGACAGAATATATTTTTGCCAATGCTTATGTATTTTGCCTTTGTTTCCCATTAGTGGATCAGACTTTCAGGTCTTTGACACATTTCAAACTGATTCTTGTGCAGATTCTTGAGAGATAGGGGTGTAAAGTGTTACTTTCACACGTGGACTTCTCATTTTCCCAAAACTACTTGATGAGTTTTTTTTCCCAACTAGACATTTTTGTCAAAAAATTAAGCAGGTGAGTGTATTTCTGTCTCCTCTATTCTATCCATTGGTATACATGTCTGGTTTTGTAGCAGTGTCATGCCGATTTTGTTAGCATAGGTCTATAGCGTAACTTTTGCATCTTCAAAATTGTTCTTTCTGTTTAGAAAGAACAATTTTGAAGCTACTGTTGCATCTTCAAAATTGTTCTTTCTGTTTAGGATGAGTTTTGTTCTTCAGGCTATTTTGTTTTCATGTACATTTTAGGATTATTTTTCTAGTCACGTGGATAAAATCATTGGACTATTAATGGGGATTGTGATGGATTTGTAGACCACTTTTGGTGATGTAGCCATTTTCACAGAATTGATTCTGAACAAGGAAAATTTCTAAGACATTAGGCTAGGCAGGGCTCTCTCTCTTTATTTATAGAAATGTACAAGATACCTGTGGTTCCAACTCATCTCTCTGTTAGTCCAACAGAGATGACAATGTTGCAAACCTTACAATTTTAGTTTGTTGTCTTAATTGAAACCTTTCTTAAAGTTTGCATAGTATGGCCACAGATACTGTGAATGCCTTGAAGAATGAACTTGGCTGGTGGATAGAAAGAAGAAGAGATGAATAATTAGCTAAATTTTGGAAAATATTAAGTCAATGAGAATCTTTCCTGAAAGTTGGATGTCCTACAGCCTGCAAGATGCCAATGTGGGGTAGGTGTTGACGTGAAATTTGGACATCACATGCCCTTCTCAAATAGTTTTTTATTATAAAACCATATGTATTTTTGTCTGCAGTATGAAAATATTTGCTTGGTACAGTTGTTGACAATATACATTTTTTTTTGCTGTCAGAATGATAAGTCCTAAAGGTGCTATCTGCATGGATGTCACTGTTGAGAGTCAAGTGGGCATGGCAGAGCTGGTATAAGTAAGGTCTGTAGAAAACTGGGAGGCTAGTGCTCAAATCTAAAACCCTGAGTTTCAAATGTCAAAGACCATTTGAGCCAGATTAGACAAGTGGTCGTGATCATACAGTTTCTGTAGTTCAAGAGCTTTAGTGAAGCTTAGGTAGGTGGAGCAGAATAGCCACCAAAGTGAGAAGGCTTGGCCAAGCCCAAAGATCCGGTCCATGTTTATTCCTATGGCTCTTGGCTTAGGGCCTCATTCTTGTTACTTGGGCCTCTGCATAGGACTACTCACATCATGGCAGCTGTTTCGTATTTCTAGATACGTATTTCAAGAGAAATATTTCAAGAGATACAAACAGCAATCTTTTATGTTGTTTCTAGTCTGAAATTATAGACTGTGATGGCTTTAACTCCACAGTGGAATACTTTCAGACATATCATCCCCCTTTCGTGGTTTTGAAACTAGAAATGCTCTTATACTGACATCACCTCTCAAATATCATGTCTTCTGAGAGGCCTTGCTCCGCTTACCTGAAATGCTTGTCATTGGTTATGCTGATGACCATTGGTTTTTATATAGGAGCATGAAGACATAAAATTATTTTAATAATTTATTAATTTTTCTTAAAAATGTAAGGTCCATGAAAATAAAATTGTTTCTTGATTCTGTTTACTTATTATTTATCTGTCTATCTTGCAATTATCTATCCATTCATCAACAAAGATGTTTTATTACATTTCTCATATCTATGTGCAGTATGTAGCATCTATTAGATGCATATTAAGTAAATAAATACAGACATAAATAATACATATTTTGTATTTCTGCTTTCCTGTTGTTCCTTGCACACTATATATTAGCATTTAAAAATTACATAAAAGTTGATAGCTTATGCCTTCGGTTATTATTTGACTTTTTTCTCATATGTTTTTCAATTACCATAGCTTTACATCTCAAAATCCATAACAGTTTTCATGTACCAACTTGTCACCTGCTACATATGTTATGGAGGTAATTGTTCCAGATGAATTTCTTTATCTAGGTCAGGAGTGTTGACTTCCAACTCTAAGATGACAGTGACAGAGCCTCATAATTGAAATAAGAGTGGCTGAAAGGACCCATTCTGTTCTGGGAAGCATGGTTGCAGCTGCTATATGCAGAATCAGAGCCCTTTGCTGCTCAGAGTTTTCTGAGTTAGCCTAAAGTCTTTTAAAGCACATCCCCATCAGGCCAGTGTGACAAAGCTGGACCTCATCATCTGAAGCTTAGCTTCAGGGAATCCTTAAAATAGTCCTCTTGCTCCATCCTGCCTGCAGCTGCCCTACTTTGGCTCACAATTATGAAAGTTCCTTGAGTACATGGTGGTCATCTGTTTCCCAAATGGGGCCATATCCATAAAGCCAAACTAAGATGACTGCTGCTATACTGTTAGAGTCCCTGGTTGGCCCTATCTTGTTTAATAAGTTCTCAGGGAACACTGCTGCAGCTACTTGAGCCAGAGGAGAATTTGGAGGCAGCTATAAACTCTTAACATACTCAGAGTTGGGCTTTGAGTGTTGAGGTCACCTTCTGTTTGTGTAACCTCAGAAAATCTTGGGTAGGCTTTCTCTTCCACAAATCTGGGCAACATTGGGTTGAAAATTTCTTAAGCTAGTTTCTCTGTTTCACTGAAGAAACTCTTTAATTATGGATAGAGTCCTGTATAGGAACTTTCGCATTTCTTGATTCTATTTACCTATTTATCTATTATCTATCAATCACCACCCATGCAGTCACCATCTGCTTGCTTGTCTATGAAACAGAGGAGAATAGATTATGACCAAAAAAAATTGTGAATATAAATATAATAACATAACTCTGGTTTCCCATTTTGATGATGTAGAATTGTATTACATGCACCTAAAAGGGCTTAAAGTGACACTTTTTATAAATAAACCCTTTTATTGTAGCAGAGTAAGACTTTTAAATGAACACACCAAACTGTGATTCCGTTCATGACTGAGTAGGAAGATTGTAGCTAGGGAAAGGCACACTAGCCAGTGCAGGAAGGGCTTCGTGTTTTCGTTTAATTGGTTTGACCTCATGCTGCTCACTGAACTTCATAAGGACATAATCACTGTGTAAACACAGCGCATCAAAAGCAAAGGAAACTTCGACTCAAGTTCTTTATGAGAATACAGAGTCTTCACTGTGCTATTTTTTTTTTTTTAAATTGACTTGACCTTAGTTCAACACGTAATTGAATTGGGCCAGTGATAAACTCTTCTACTCGGAGATGATTTCGAAATTGTTCTTGAATTGTTAATGTAGTTGTGAAATTGAGGTCACACCGTTGAGTCTTTCTTTGTTGTTAGTTTTGATTGAAAACAGTATGGCTTTCTGGCATTTTCCTCCAAGAAATAGGAGTGCTAAATGTAATCTTTTTATTGCATTCAGAGAGAGCACCTTACTTGTGCTCTGGGCATTTTCCTCTCCATCTGGGCCACAGCTGAAGATCTGAATGTACACAGAGACCCCAGTAGACATCTTAGTTTGGAAACTGCTAATACTAGATCTCTGGGCATCCAAGACTTGTTACTTTCTATCTTGGGGGGACGTGGCACCTCTTTCTTTGGCCCGAGAATTCTAGATTCTTTTTTTCTCCTGACTTTATCTCATTTATAGTGTGTGCTGTAAACAGTTGTGCTTCCATAAACAACCGGTAAGATGACTGAGTGCAGAAGTGAGCTAATTCTATTAGTACCCTCTGTTGATAAAGGCATTTTATTTTATTTATTTTATTAGCTTGTGTGGTGCAGGTTTGGTGTGGCAGTGGTGGTGGTGGTGGTTGTGGTGGTGGTGGTGGTGGTGGTGGTGGTGGTGGTGGTGGTGGTGTGTGTGTGTGTAGGTCAGAGGACAGACTTCAGGAGTCAGTTTTTTCCTTTCCTAGTGAGTTCCAGGGATTAGATGCAGGCTGTCGTGGCTAGCACTTTTACCTATTGGCCCTTTTATAAGCCAGCACCAGTAAATCTACTTCAAAGGCCTTGGGTTGAGGATGTGCTGCTGGACAGGCAACTGAAGCTACTGGGACTGTTGTTTTCTCTCCTTAAAATGTGTCAATTACTATACAATTAGCTTGATCCATTGAGATTCCTCCCGATGAAGTGGACTCCTCTCATCTTCTGTATTTCCTTGCCCCTTTAAATTTCACAGGAGCGTGTTTGCTTGTTTGTTTGTTTGATACCATTAGGAATTGTTTGAGAGAAGACACACACACACACACACACACACACACACAAACACAAACACACACACACAAACACACACACACACACACACACACACACACACACACACACACACATATATATATATATATATATATATATATATATATATATATATTTATAATCAAACATTTTGAAGTTGAACAATGGTAAAGAATGAGTGGATTTCCACATCATGTTTCAGTTCTGTGAGATGTTTAGATGGCATGCTCTGGTTTCTGAGAAACAACTGTGACAGTCTTTCTATAATTCCATTTTTTCCCAATGTTATATTGGCAGCTTGAAAATGGCCACAGTTAGTCTTTATGCTGTAGACATTGGCAAGCTGCACACACAACAGGTGTGTTATTCCTTCCAGGAGAGTCTGTTAAACATCTCTCCACATGTAACTGCCGACAGCTAAAAAGTAGGAAACAGTTAATCATGAGAACCTGCCGTTGAAAATCACAATGGCTGTGGATCCTGCGACTATCAGGTAGGCAATGGTCTGTGTAAAAAATTTAAAGATGCGGTGAGAAATTCCCCTGAATTACAAAGAAGGTATATCAAAGTATATTTAAAAAATGTGGAAAATGACTCCGTTGTTTCTGCTAGTTGTCACTGCTCAGGTGAGTTTTGAAGTCTCTTCTTGCACACATTTTTAAGGCTTACTAAGTATTTACAGTTTGGATGATTACTAAGACATAACTAGTAAACTATCTTCATCCTTGTCATCTCCCCACTCCATAGTATGTAGCTGGTGACATCATCTAGCCATTCTCTACCAAGTCATCCATTTCTCCTTGATGTCGTGGTACAGTGGATGGCTACAGGCCCTGTGTACACCTTCTGTTTGCCTCCTCTGAATCCCACCACCTACAGCCTCTCAGGGACTACACTCTGATAGATGGGTATAGGACGTGTCCTGACTATCTCCCCAAAGCTCTTTCATTGTACTAATGTATCCTGGTGTCCTTTCTTTCTCTCTGGAGAAGCATTTGGCAGATGATTCAGTCAGGCTCTGTGGTGGATCTATCATTACAAAGCAATGAAACATCAGCCTACCCTCACAAGTCCACCATGCTTTTGCAAATTGCAGGCTGACTGCCCCATTGCTCCTTAAACATCACTACAGACTCTTGTCCTGTCACCTTCCTTGGGATGCAGGGAAGAAAAGTCCATCTTTCCAGTAGGGGGAGCTGCAGAGAGGAGTACTTTTTTTTTTTAAATATATATGAAGCCAAGAGACCACCAGCACTTCCCTAAAAGATGAACTCTCTTTTTCTGGCTCTCACTTCTCATCTTAACGTGTTGGGGGTGGTTGAAAAGAGGGGGTGTAGAAATACCTTGTGCTAACACCTCAAGCCCTGGAGAGGTGAGGTGTTTGACTCCAAATTCTCACAGTTCTTTTTAGGAACTTAACACTTTGATTTTTCTCAGCCAGGACTAAACCTGTCTTACAAAGAACCTAACACCAGGAATCCTATTGCAAAAATAGATTTATTTCTCTAACAGTTTTTATGCTTTGGAATACAGGGAGGGGGAAGGCAGCATAACACCTTAGACATTGAATTTTTCTGGAAGTGTATGCGGTGAAGTCTTGTGTAGGTTTGTGCACGTGAAACCTCCATGCACAGAGAAGGAACCCAGACTCTGCTCAGAGAGGTCTCCTTAGAGCTGCTGCTGGTTCTGTGCACTTATTACACTGTTATTTGACAGTCCGTTGAGAATCACCTCATCATGTTTTGGAAACTTATCTTTTAGTAATCCTCTTGGAGCTTGGAAAGGACACATGGGAGGCCAGGAAGAGCAGAGAAGTCCTAAGACCTCGAATGATAAGTCACATCAATTCCCTTTTATCCTCTTGGGAGAATCACAGCCACTTCAGTGTGCCTTGGATTTCAAACAAGTGGGGCTAGTTTTAGAGAAACAAGCCAGGAAGAATACTAGGAATCTGGTTGAGGTCCATGTGTTTTCTCTGTGAAGTTAGTCTCAGCCCCTGAAGGATATGAATTTATTTCCCTCAGAACTATCTGGGATGTAGTCAGAGCTTCTCCACAGAGAGAATAGAAGCAGGAAAAAAAATACGTCTGTATGCAGCGTTCAGGGCGGTTGAATTGAAGTGGGTTCTTAGGATGGAAGTGATTGAGAACAAGGGCAGGGAAGGAGACATGGGTCAGGCAGGATAAGTAGGGTGAAGGGCTCAGCAGGGAGTGAGGTGGTTCATTAAGCCAAAATGAAGTGGAGCCAGACCCTGTGATGTTTTGACAGACAGTGAAGGATGGCTGGTTCTGGGAAGCAAACCACTGAGTTGGTGATAGGAACTGAGTAACAAGTAGCCAGGGTCATAGAGACATAACTGACACATAGTGGTGGTGCAATCAGTGTTTGGTTTCCTTCCCTACCTGCTCCCAATGGTCCACATAAAACACATGTGCAAGCTTGGGTCAACGCCTTGTTGTGAGACAGTATTGTCCCAGCAGCATTTCCAGGGTGGGGAAATGATGAACTCAATTTGTTAAACGACTAAGTGAGAAAAGAAGCAGAGTCACAGACCAGGATGGAAATAAAGCCAGCGCTCTAGCTGGGGTGCAGAAGGGAATAACAGCAGCTCAGCGTTCCTCGGGCAAGCAAGAGAGATTGTCAGCCCAAAATATCCTAAGGGACCAATCCCTGAGCTAGTGACCATGACCACGAGAGGCAAAATAAGCCTAGGGAAGAATGCTGAGATGTCATGAAAGCAAGCAGGTACCGTGGGGATTGGAGATATGAGCCTTAGCATCTGGAATATGTTCAGGAATTAAATTCAGTTCCCTCCAAGGAGGTCGAGATGCACAGAACACAACTAACTGGCCTTGGGCAGGTGGCTGTCTCTGTTGTACTCTGGCAAGGCTCAAAAGTACCGAGGTCAGGACTCAGCAGCTAACAAAAGCAAGTGAGTCTGTATCATCTTGGGTGTTTGCCTTTCTTTGCAGTAGTTTCTTATAGATATGAAATTTACACCTTGTAGTAAAGGTTCAAAATGAGGCTTCTCTACTCTTGGACTTCTCGGTGGACTCGTATCCTTGATACACATGTGCACTAGCACACACACAGATTCCGTTGCTAACAGCTCATCCACAGAAAGTCTTCATGTGTACCTGTGCTGAAAGCCATAGACTGGATGCTACTCTCAGGAATTTCTGACTCCTCCCATGGAGTAGCAGAGCTTTCAGAAACAATTCAGGACTCTAGAAAACTGAACCCGTGCAAGGCCCTCTTGAAATGGCTTTGATTACATTATCCTTGTGTTCAATGACAGGGTGGGTGCTTGTTGATTGTTTTACCTACAATACAGCTCCCCTTTTTGAGAATGCGCCTCATTTTCTTGTAGAGAATTTATCTCTAGATAAGCAGTTCTGGTAGGTCTCCCAGTCAGTAGTTCCTGGGAAGTGTTAGTAATGCCCCCCAAAACAGACAGGAGCTGATCTGACAACTCACACCGAGGTCTTTATTGTATTCGAGCTAACTCGCTCCCCTCCTTGACCCCATCACACGGGGCAGTTTTGGTAGTGGGGAAGCCCTGAATATTTATCAGGGAAGGGATTTATAGTAAGCAGCAATGGCAGGGGATAAGTGTGCAAGCATGTAATTGGAAAGCTACTATGGCCTCGAACATAATTGGCTAGTGCTGAGAATCATATCATAAACTTAATTTCTGCTCCCCTCTGCATTGGTAGTTGTTAGGCAGGGAGTGGGCTTGTAACCTGGGGAAATAGCCTGGAGATTCTGGTCTTGTTGAGGGTGTAACCTGGAAACTCTGGTCTTGTTGGGGATTAGCTTAGAGACTGGAGCTAGGCTTGGACTTTGTTGGGGGGCAACTTGGAAACTAATACCAGGTACCAGCCTGTGAGTTTACTTGAGTTCAAACTTAGGGCAAGTTCTCTAAAATGGAGTCTGAACTTAAGAGATTTGGCCTCTCAAGTCAACATCTATTCTCACCCACTGGTTGAGAGATGGATGTGTGACCAGCTATGGGGCGCAGAGCCCATTGACTGAACTGGAACCACAGCTCCATACTTAAACAAAGTAGGTTTTATTAATAGACACCTGTGCAGGGAACCATGGAGTTGACCTGGCTTAGCTGCCTTGAGGGTGTGTGTGTCATAGGTTTTTCAGGTAAGAGTCCATGGCTCCTAAGGCACAATATACCTTTCAGTTCCCAAGAGATCGATACACTATCTCAGGCAGGGAAGTATTTGGTGTTCCTCTGTATGTTCTGTCAGTAGTCAAGGAAGCATGGAAGCCTGTCAGGACAGTTGGTCTTAGATAGTAATCTTTTGTGCCTTTTAGTGTTTGCCAACATAATTGGATCCTGCCAACTACAATGGTATCAATCCTGGCAATTGCCACTATATCAGATCTCCTTATGGATGGTTGTGAGCCACCATGTGGTTTCTGGGATTTGAATTCATGACCTCCTGAAGAGCAGTCAGTGCTCTTAACTGCTGAGCCATCTCACCAGCTCAACTTTTAGTATTTTAGTCTCTAAAGCTCAAAAGCCAAAGGATGCCTCGGACATCTAAAGAAAGTTAGCCCTTTATACAAGGATGAAGAAAGGGAGATAGTCTCTGGGCTCATTCCTTGTCAGAAGCACTTCTGTGTCACTAACATTAGAGGGATCCTTCTAGAAACATTTATGTAACTATAATCCTTCAGAATGATCCTTTTGGAGAAGGATGTAGACCATTGATTTTATTTTAAAATTTAAGGTAACTTAGTTTTAAAACTTACTTCTGCAAGTGTGTGTGTGTGTGTGTGTGTGTGATGGGATACACGTAGAAGTCAAAGGGCAGTTTTCAAGATGTAGTTCTCTCCTTCCAACACATAGGTCTTGGGGATTGAACTTGGGTCAAGAGGCTTGGTAGCAAGTGCTTTCACCCACTGAGCCATCTCTCTGACCAGTGATAGAGGGTTTAAGTCACTCTTGTCTCCTTAGGTAGAAGTTTTATTATAGGAATTGTAGCCAGATATAAAATTTCTCAGATGTCACCTAGAACTCTATTGGAAGCACACTCTGTGGAGCGTTTGGGGTTTCACATTCTAAATGGAAAGGCTTTGGGGGTTTTGAGTTTTCAGGGGAAAGGCTGTATGGAATTTTAATGAATTCCACCATCTTAAAATTTAAAACTAATAGGTCTGTATATCAAAGTCCACTGGAAAATAAATATTGCAAATGGTCCAGCTGCAATTTTACATGTTATGCAGATTTCATGTGCTTTCTCTGTCCTCCACTGACATTTGCTCAGGTGACTAATGTTTAACTGAGTTTTTCATAGGAGTGACCCGAAGTCTTTGAAAAGCATGCTTAAGAAGCTACTATGGGATTCCAACCAAGTGAGTTTTAACAGCTGTTCCTACCACTCTGCCCATAAGTGGAACTTGATTTCCCTTGGGGCAGTTGCATTAATTTGTTTTTATTATTTTAGGATAGCCAATATGCTTTAGCTGGCTGGCTTCTAACCCTGGAAATGATGTGGGTGGCATGTTAGCGCTGCTTTTAATCTGTGTTCCTTTCAGAGTTTCCTCTGAAGACCACCGGGATGGATGGATGGGACAAGTGCAATCTAAGTGGTAATTTGAACAACTTCGTTTCACTAGTATGTGATACCCAGCATATGAAGCTGCCAAACCCTGCATAAGGTGTGGGGATGGGAGGGGTTCTCTGAGATCTGGGCACTCAATAGTTTCTCCAGGTAGAAGAGAAATAGTCTTTCCTGTTGACTTCTCATATGCAAAACATATCTTCCAGGCACTTAAACTCATACCCATAGGGATGAGGAGAACTCTCCTCTTATTACAGCTTGTCCTGGAGGTGCCTGAGGATAACTTTAGCTTATTAGTAAGTTAAGAATAATGTGTGCCCGACCATTTTCTTAGTGCTAGTGTATATGAAATATTAATCTATGGTAGTAAGATGTGACATGAAGGTCTGCTAGGTACTTATGGAGCCCAGCTTTTAGATTGTCTTACATTTTTATTCAGTGTGAAGGGAGACACATGAAGGTCTGCTATGAAGCTTAGCTGAGGGCCAGTTTTGAAGAGGCAAGGCTTGGACATTTCCCTGAAACATTGATGTTAGAAAGTAGAATTTCCTAAGTGATTTATGAAGAATTATACACGATGGAATCAGGCGTAGTAGTCAGTCCTCTCTGCAAATTAACTTGTAAACTTCTCACATAGCCAATGGAGGTAATAAGGGTGCACTTGAGTTGGTAGCGCATGATCATATTAATGAATTTTGGCCTAAAGTATTTTGGCCTAAAAACGTGGTTTTGGTGAGAATACATAAGAAACTATTACAGAGTTATAGGATTGTACTTGACCGCATTTTTATCATAATCCATTGCTTTAGATGTGCCTGCCTCATAGAATTCATAGAGTTCAGAAGCCAATTTCTCTGCAATTCATTGAGTCATACACAGTTTCTTTCATCTTGATTCTAATGCTCAAAGCATCTCCAGGCCCTGTGCCCACGCCTGCAGGATTGCGCCTAGTCAGGTGAGACCTCCTCCTGTCAGCTTGACGTAAGAGGACTAAGCGTGGTTCGGCAGCACAGTAGGCAGACTGGCTCTTTTCCTTATTATTTCTCTGTCCATAAGCCTAGTTGCTTTATGATTGCTGTTGATTGTTGGAGTAGGTTGAGCTCATAGGATGTAGATAGGACTAGAAACTTCAAAAGAGCTTTCCTCATGTCTTCCAAAATTGTATGCTTACTATAAACATCATGGAGAAGACAAAGCATAAAGAAAGACACAGAGAGCACTCCATATCTCACCAATTAGAAAAGGCCATACAGGACTGCAACATCCTAATGATTTTTGCTATATGCATATATATATGCATATGTATGTATATATGCATATATATTGCTATGTACACAGATTTTTTTGCTATGTATACACACACACATATATATATGTATATGGTGCTATAAACATATATATATGTGCATATGGACACTAGGCAGTGTTTAATGACAAAAAAGTGGATAGAATAGTATGTAGTATATATAGTATGTAATATATATTTGCTATATACATATGTATGTACATATGTATATGTATGCATATATATATTTATATGCATATGTACATATGTATATATGCATTTGTATATATGTTTATGTGTATATATGTGTGTATAAATATGTATATGTGTATATATGTATGTTTATATGTATATATGTGTATGTATGTATATGTGTGTATGTGTATATATGAATTATATATGTGTATATATGTATATGTGTGATATATGAATTATGTATATGTGTATATATGTATATACATACATGTGTACATATGCATATATGTATATATGTGCGAATATGTGTACATAGCAAAATATATGTATATAATGCAGAGCATATATGTAACACACACACACATATATGTCTTCTATATACTATTTTGTTGCCTTTTTGTCATTAAACATTGCCTAGTGTCTATTTGACAAGTATTGAATACTTTTGATTATATGTTTTTCAATACCTTTAAAATGCTTAGCATGGTCTGTGACTTAGAGGTGAATGGGGAGGTCATAGTTTTTATTCTTTCCTGGGTGTGTACACTTACTGTTTCAGCTCATGGATGGGTCAGAATTACCCCAGTTGGCTTTCTAAAGAGCTCACTGTCAATGAGTACTTCTTGTACTAACTGCGCCTTATTTGAGAACAATGAGCTAGTACCATAGAATGCAGAGTGAGTATGGTATGTGATAAACACCTTGTGCGACAATCTCTCTTACATATGTTTAATGACAACTTTAAATTCTAAAATATTTTCATTAAAAATAATGAAACATAGTTATCTTCCACTTTTCCATTAGGTTCCAGCAAATTAAACAAACATTTTGTAAGACTTTGATAAGACATTGAGGAGGAAGTTGCAAGGATGATCTGGAGGCCTGGAGAGTAATTCAACTGAAGAGTGCTTGCCTAGGCCCCTGGCTTGTAATAGCACCATGAAAGAAAATCGTAGTTTTAGCTCATTACTCAGTATAATTAATATGTAGCAATTCAAACAAAAGAAAATGAAACATGAGCTCTATTCGGAAGAGCTCACGTCCTGCCTGGGAGCTATGCATGACAGCCAGGGCTGGTGTAACAGCACCATCTGGGTGGCTTTAAGGAAGAAATTATTTCCTCTGGGGTCTGGAGACTGGAAGTCCCAGATCACACTCTCTTGAGACTCGACTTCAGGAAAGACCTCTCTTCCTGGCTTTCGAATGGCTGCCTTCTTAGAGTGTCCTTAAAAGACCTTTTCTTTGTGCATTCTGGGAAAGAGGGATCCCTGAATCTCTTCCTTTTGGTATAGTATCACTGGCTTAGGAACCCTTTTTTAACCCCAATAAATCTAAGTTGCCTCCTTACAGGTGCTATCTCAAAATACAGACACATTGGAGGTTAGAATGTGAGCATGGGGATTTTGGCAAGATAATTATTTCATAACAGGGACCAAATCATGAATGTAAGGACCTATTTTTAAACTGGTGTTGTAATAAAGGTAAAAATGAAATACAATTGCTGCCTAGACAAATTAGGGATGAATTCTGGCTACGGCTGGGGGGCGTGTCACAATTGAACCAGCATTTTAGTTAGTCTTGGAAACTCCTAGACAGAGACTCTGACATGAGAATTTATATGCAAGTGCTTTACTGAGAAAGTACTCTGTCTTAGTTAGCGTTTACTGCTGTGAACAGACACCATGAACAAGGCAACTTTTATAAGAACAACATTTAATTGGGGCTGGCTTACAGGTTCAGAAGTTCAGTTCATTATCATCAAGGTGAGAGCATGACAGCATCCAGGCAGGCATGGTGCAGGAGGAGCTGAGAGTTCTACATCTTCATCTGAAGCCTGCTAGTGGAAGACTGGCTTCCAGGCAGCTAGAAAGAAGATATTAAAGCCCATGCCCACAGTGACACACCTACTCTAACAAGGCCACACCTACTCCAACAAGGCCACACCTACTCCAACAAGGCCACACCTACTCCAACAAGGCCACACCTACTCCAACAAGGCCATACCTACTAATATGCTACTCCTTGGGCCAAATATATATGAACCATCACATTCTCTTAGGAGAAACTATGGAGGAGGAGGTAGAAGAAACAGGTAGGGAAAGAAACACAAGCAAGCACAGAATAAGGGCCAAGGCTATATCTGGCACTGGGTAGCTTCAGTCGTGTGCTGTATGAGTATCGAGGGTTTGGCATCTACCAAAGTTGGCCTGAGTAAAGAGAGAGAACTCGCTATTCATACTCTTACACTAAGCGGTATCTAAGGGTTGCCCGAGGCTGGGCTGGGGTCAGGCAAGCCATGAACTCTCATGCCCTCCAAGCTCTGGCCCTGCTTTCACCTTTGCTTCAGGTGTTTGAGGCCAGCCCTCTGTAGTCAAAGACAGAAACAATTAGAAGCAAAATCTGAGAGACGAAGAAAGAGTCTCTGGTTACAGAGCTAGTGGATACTGTTTACTGGACATTCAGACAGAAGACATGTTCACCCATTGGCAAGGTTACAAAGGACAGCACTGTGTCTAGCCTGATGGTGGTATAAATAAATACCCTAGGCACCTGAAGACATAGGACCATATCAAAGATGGATGGCAGGAACACAGGCTGTGATAAAAAATGTTTTGGAACTATTGACGGTAGAACCTTAAAATAGCTGTTATTCTATGAGAGCTTTCTATTTTAAGGACCCACCCTGAGAATGGATACAGACGTTGGTATTCTACTTCACCTCCATCCCTGGTCCAGCATTGAGTTTCTTTATACCTATAGCTGAAAACCTTGTGCCCTATTAGGTGTCCTGGTCTCTTAAGCCATGGAGAAATGACTCTACCATTTCTCCCTGTCTTGCCTGTTTGGTACAGCCAAGCTGATTCTAACTTAGTTTAGATTTCTGACCTTTTTTGAATTTCCCACCACATTTTAAAACTCAGCTTCCTAAAGTTAGTTCTAAGTATGGAAAAAAATCTCAGTTGTATGCAAACTAGAAAATGCTAAGACTGAGTGAGGCAGAATCGGATGGATGGCTACAGGAGGCTGAGTATGTTGTGGATTCTCCTCCATTAGTATGATCCTGAGTTGCCACCATCTCTTAGTTACTTTAAACAATGTGCCATGAAAATAAATCAAATCAGATATAGATTTAATAATTGTATCAATAATCTGGAAATATAGGCATATTTAAAATAGTCAAGCAGAAGTATTTGAAGATAAAGAGCCCATTTTGAGATAGTCCTGTATTTTATTATATTTTCTATCTATCCTAGGTCTTAGAAGTACAGTTCTTAAATCTAGATGTTTAAATATATCTAGGATATTGCTATGCTTTTCAGTTATAGTCACTTAAGAAGTAATTATTATATATTCAGCTTGCTAGCTTCCACAGAATAAGCAGACTCTAACACACTGTACTAGGACTCTCAATAAGCACTGAGATAAAACCCGATCATGGAGAACATCTTGCATAAGTGGAAAATTTCCTCATTAATCAGAATATCATAAGCACTCCAGTGTTTACTGTCTATACCGTGACTATAAAACACTAGGCTTAAGTGATGTGAACCCTTGACTTAATCAAATGTTAGAAGATTAAAAATAGCATTTGTGTCTGGTTAATTTGGGGGTAGTATGCCCTTAGCCAGCTGCAAGAACAACATGATTTCAAATAGGTCCTTTCATGACTGAATTTAACCCTAATATATTAGGCAAATCTTTTCAGACACTTGAATTCCCCAGCCAATTCAGCCAAGTTTCACCAACCATAATTTTTACTGTCATGAAGTCTTCTTTTAGGATTTTTGTTCCTTTTTTGGAATCTGTTAAATTGCACGGTGAGTTCTTTCTGGATCACACACTCACTTGTGGTCCCAGCCCACCGAAGGCCTTGCAGTGTGTCTGCATAGCTGACAAACAAACTCACAAAACCCTCTTAGTGACTTCAATGTTGCAGTGAACTTCGGGGTTAGGGGATCACTTCAGCAGGAAGGAACTATTGCTATTGATTGAACTGACAAATGCTCAGGCCTGTAAAAAAATGGCTGGGAGGAAAAGCAGAACCAACCGTGTTAACTTTGTCATCCCAAAGTCAATCTTAGTACAGCTCAGTTGATAACTACACTCCTTTTAGGCTTCTCATATAAAGATATTTATATTTGACCTGTAACTCCCTCTATGCCCTCCTCATGAAGCCATGATTGTCATGTCCTAACTTCAGACTTCTGTGTGATAACAGCAGGACTGCCTTGCTCTGTGCAAGGACTGAGTTTTATGGTTTTCAGATCTCTGCACTCTTTTTTAAAGGAGCATGACAGACTCCACTGACAAAAGCAGAGAAATCCCAACCTTCAGGCAAAGCATGTGATTGTGGCGGCAGCTTGCATGTCCTCTCCCTTCAAGTCCCACCCATGAGAGGGCAATATCTGTTCTCTCTTTTTCCAGGTCCTTCCCGAGGGATATAATTTTGTCACATGGGCAGTGTCTACCAAACCAGCTCGAACAGACAGTGAGTTGTGTGACTGTGTACATGGGCACGGGATACTGAGGCTGTGGTACATAGTGACCCCAAAGGGGAGAGAGTTCCTGGAAACTGAGCTTCAGCTGAAACCCAGGAGTTTAAAAAAAGTAAGAAAGTAAATGTCAGCTTATACCACGGGGGTAAGTTATTGACAGTGGATTAGAGGAAAAAAATCATAGTAATTATCTACACATTCCTATCAATAACGTGTTCTTCATAATCTAATAATATTCCTATTGGCCTCTAAATGGGTTTTCAGTGCTCATATGTGTGTGTATAAAAAGAGAACATTAGAAAATAAAACAGTAAAGTATAAATGTCTGGTTCCTTAGTTTATTTTCCTGTGCCCTGACCTTGAATTTACAAATCTCAATGTGAACCCTGTCAACTAATCACTAGAATGATTTCTATGACTTTAGAGCTGTAAATGAAAGACACATGTAAAGCCATATTATTGCTCATTTTTATCTTTTTTCTCTACTTTGAAGTTATATTCTTGCTGTTAAGAAAGGCCCCTCTTCCATTCTTTCTGTTTCTTTTTTACCGCTGTACAATATATGGCAGGAACCCGTGGGATGCCCGTCCTCCTGTGGTTACCAATAGTTTTCCTGAGAACATTCAGAAGCGAGTGGGAGGCCATGGGACCCCAGTCCAGAAGTCTGTACTCAAGAGATATGGATTCAGATTCTAGCTCTAATCATTTATCCATTTTGTGATCCTGGGTAAATCTTTCTGCCTTTTTCTGTGACTTAAGGACAGTAATACTTGTCTCACAGCTATCTTGTGGAGTGACTGAGATGAAGGGTGGGAGAGGGGGTATACTGTAGCACAACACACAGATTTCAGAGTCCACTGTCATAACACTGGGGTCAGTAAAATCAAAGGTTACCTACCTATTCTGGGACTCCACGTTATGGATCCCTACATGAATTACTTCCTGATTTCCCTTACATGTTCTATCAAGTAGGACTTAGCTAATCCCTACCAAGCTCTTTGGAAGTAGCTATTAGTCTACTGTTTAAGAAGATAAAAATGCTCAGCCAGCTGGTTCTGCCTCTATTTCTAGTAGACAGTAGAATTAAGACTTGTTTCCTGATGGAAACTGGCACTCTATGATGTAGACTATGTTCTCCCAAACTCCATGATTCATCTCAGGGGCATCTAGGACAATCTAATGAGATTACCATTTGTTCTGGTGGTTAATGTCTATGACAGATTTATAGGAGTTTCAAGGTTCTAGGTACAATATAATGATCCTTTAAGTGCTTATTATGTTATGTTGCTTAAATTTACTCTTATGTAATTTTTGGTTAATTCTTTTCACCCAGGAAATCAAGGTACACCTTAAAGCTATCCTGATTTCACCAGCAAGGGAATGATTACATGAAGAGACAGACTAAATTGTCAAGAATTCAGCTGGTGGGGGGTTAAGAGGAGCAGATGTTGGGGGCCGACTTTTAGCAGAAAGCAGCTATCAGCTTTGCAGCCATCTTGAGCCATATACCCTGACATGAGACTTGGATTACAATAGCCTACAACAGCTGAGCACACTCTGATAATCTTGGTTTAGATACCTTGGGTGTGTGAGATTAAAGGTGTGTGAGATTAAAGGTGTGTAACTTAAGAATGTGACTTAGAAGTGTAGAGATCAGATTTAGAGACAAGACCTAAGGGCATGATTAAAGGTGTGACCAAAAGGCATGGCTTAGAAGTGAGACATATAAAAGGCAGAGGCAGACGGTTGAGAGTCAGACAGAGAGGAGAGAATCAGACACTTAGAGGAAAGACACTTCAGGGAGTACAACTAGGAACTAGGAACTAGGAACTCAAGACTTGGGACTTGGACTAGGAAGAGAGACTGAAGAATAAACAGGATTGAATCATGCTCTATCTGGTCTCCATTCTTCAAGTGCGTCCTCACTCTCTCTCTCTTGCTGAACCCCAACACGCGGACCAGAGCGGCAACTTGGGCCGGGATACAGTGGCCGCCCAAACTCGGGGCAGCCCGGGCCACAACATTTTGCTCAGGCCGCGACAAGCAGATATGTGTGGTCTATCCCAAAATGTCCACAAAGCTGTGTCTTTGATGGTCTAGGAAAGTGTACCCACAAGGCGTACTTCAACTACAGTAGAAAGAGATCTGTGACTCCACATTCAGAAGACAGTGTCTCACACAGTCTTCACACCATCTTCTCTAAGCCTCTGGTATACTTTATGTAGGCACTGTCCATGAGAGAATGCCATCTCCTTACATTTGCTCTTTATTTTTGTTCTTTAAGAATATGTGTGAGTAGAGGAGATGGCCCTGGCCTTTTGAAAGGACCTTCTTTCAATCCCGGCTGTAACTGGAGCACAGGGTTAGTGTGCACAGATACTATATCTCTCTAATTCTGGCTTTCTCATTTATAACTTAGGGGGTTACCATGATAAATCAATAGTATCTTGCTTGGAATAGATGTCTACTGAATGTTGATTCCTTCCATGTTGTCTTCTGTTGGGATGCATTACAGTTGGATAATCACTCAAGCACTATATTTTTGCAAGCTCTAAAACCATCAGTTCATCCTAATTTCTTGGACGATATCATTCCCATAAAGGTTTTCAGGACAGGAAGATAGTGATCTGCTGTACAGGTAGTCATAGCTAGTATTTGATGGCTCAAAGACCTGGGTCTTGATAAACCTATCTTAATATTCTGACCATTCAAGTAACTGACTACTTTAGCTGCTATGAGTTACATTTATCAATACAATTGTCAAGCTAATTTATTTAGATTGATATTCTCTGACCTGGTGTCTGGAGTCACAGTGATAGCCAAATCAGACATTTTTATTTTATTTTAAAATACAGAAGCAGGGAATGTAAAGAAATAATTTTGGTTGCTTTTATTGGATGCATCTTTTATTCATTTCCAAGGAAAAATTACATCCAGTCCCATAGAAAATTCTGTTGAGTAGGAAGATAGTTTCTTAAACAGAGAAAGCTAAGGAAACCTTGAGAAGTTGGGCTCCAGTGGTGATTTTTGCAAGAATTTACATCAAGGGCTTTTCAACTTTGAAAGTTTTGGGAGGAAGTTGTCTAATACATCCTGGCACATTGACTTGCTATTCAGGAAGGACTATAACAAGAATAATTTCCTTGTTGATGCCAAAAAATCAAAGAAATTAGATTATGAAAGAGATCCCACAGGAGCTGGAGCTTTGCCAAGGTCAGGAGGCATGCACAGCAGTTCTCATGCTGCCCAACCTGCAGAGATAAAAGTAGAATTTAAAACAGGAAAGAACAGGGTAGGAATTCTGTTTCATTGCTAAAGATGAAAGAAAAAAAAAAAAGAGGCATCCAGCCAGAGAAGCCATGAGTATGTGCCAACCAACCTTTCTCCAGCTAGGGACTGTTAGCATAAAAGACAAAATCACAAAGGAAATCTATACAACCTAATATTGTTATCTGGCCAATTTGCAAGCACAGGTGAAACTATCTAGGACCTAATCTGTGTCTCAGCACCAGATAAACTTGTGAACTAAATTAGAGTTAAGATAAAGCTGGAGACTTCCTGGAACATAGAAAACATCAGAAACCCAGTTAAAGCCAACGTAAGAGAAGCAGTGTGAAGATCTCAAGAGGGCAAAAGCTGTCCACCTCCTCGGACAACCGCACAGGGAAGCTGCTGATGCTTCCAAGAATACAGTAACAGGCCTCAGCAGTTTGCAACAGTCGTGGTGAGAAAAATATGATTAAATTTTTATTATTTATATTCTGAGCATAGAACAAAGGCCTAGTACAGTCCAGGCAAGTATTCTACCACTGATTTATATGTCCAACCCTCCAGACATACTTGAGAGTAAGAGAAATCCAAGAGTTTAGTTGGAGGATCCTGCTGAACCTCAATTTTTGCAACTTTTTAATAGTAAAAATTAAATTACATAAAACACTAACTTATATAAGTGATGTTTTAGAATATTAATAATACCCTTTTAACAGTAAAGAAAAAAACCTTCATTCTCCCAGTAGTTTTCGTTAATATTTGCTAAATTCTCAATGAAGTTGGGTAATAAGATATGCCATTCATGTGAGACACTTTTGAAGGAGATTAATCTAGTTAGAACTAGAATCATGCATTAGCTTTTCAGTATGAGAGTTTACTTAACCAGCTAGAAGTTCATAAAATATTTTTTAGTCATAAGTGTAACTGTGACTAAACACAAATTAGGTAAAGAAAGAAACAAGGAAGGAAGGAAAGAAGGAAGGAAGGAAGGAAGGAAGGAAGGAAGGAAGGAAGGAAAAAGTATGTAAGTCAAGGTGAATTAACTAGAAAACTTCCTGCCAGTAGAAGTGACTACTCATGAAATCAACAGTTGGCTGGGAGACACATTAGGGCTGTGAGACACTGCCAGAAACATCTGGATACCCTTTGAAATATTCAGTCAAATCTGACAACCAAACACATTTAGTACTTTCCATCAAAAAGTAGGATTGGCCCTTTCAGTATTTACCCAGTTGGGAAAATACCTCTGACATGCGTGAAATAGAACTTCATAGGACTAAGTATATTCTGGCAAAAAATATCAGAATTTAGAGACACGGCACTGACATAAAAATAAATAAACCCTATTTTCTATTGATGCAAGGATGCTAGGAGGTAAGTTTGATTTGCCTGTCTTAGAAAAGACATGTCAAACTTGGCCAAGAAGAGGTTTTGAAGCACAGACTGTAGGCAGCCATGTTGATTGAAACCAGTCTGTATGAGGTGATGTTGTGCTCATTGCTTCTGATTTCACAGAGACCTGAAAGAAGTCATAAAACCACTGTGATTAGTCACAGATAGCCTATCTTGGAGGGCCACAGGGAAGTGTGCGTTTGGTGTATACTGATCTCAGCAGGCTGTTGTACAGCTGGAACAGTTCTTGGAACTCAGTGGTATCTACAAGTGTGCTTCAGAAAACCAAGGAGCAAGCATACCAAAGTTCAATTAATTACAGGTTTTTAGTTGTGCAATGGACTGCTTTAGTAACTCAGGGCAGCAGCGGCCTATCTGACCCTTGACGTCCCAGGTCAGAAGATGGGGCTAGGCTTAACTAATCAGCCCTCCTTATCTTTCCTGGCCTTTGCTGGTGTCGGAAGATTCATTATGCCCCAAACACAATCAGAACAGTTATCTTTAAGTTCTAAACCCTAGGACCCCAGGCTGATATGTATTTGGGGATAAGATGTTTTTAGGAGCAGCTAAGTTGAATAAAATCACTAGGCTAGCATCTGTCTATTCCAAGTATAGGCTGATGTCCTTATAAGACATGGAAAGTTGGATGCAGATTTGAACAGAAGAAGATAATGTTGACACACAGGCAGGGCATTCTGTGAACTGGAAGGGAGAGTCTATAAGCCAAGGGAAGAGGACTGGAGTTAACCCTTCTCTCATAAACTGCAGAAAGAACCAGATGGATGTGATGGCACGGGCCGTTAATCTCAGCACTTGGAAGCAGGTCTCCACGAGTTCAAGGCCCTTTTGGTGCACATATCAAGCTTCAGACAAATCAAAAGTACATAAGGAGACCTTGTCTTAAAAAGAATAAAAGGAAAACAGGAAGGAAGGAAGCCTGGTCTTTCAAACAATAATACAATGAATTTTTTCATACAATGAAATTTTTATTCAACCTAGTCATGATACTACAGTATCTATCACAGCAACATTGGCATGTGAGTACCATTGCTCTGTTATGAATCTTCAGGCAGCTGGTATATGGGCAGCATGCTGGTTCTTAGGCTTCAGCTAGGATATGTGGTAGACTCAGGGTCTTGTGCTATGTGCTTGCCCTTCCAGATATGTTCATTCACACTCCTCTTTCTGTCGCGGCCCGTACTGCCTGGCTTTGTGGGCCAAAATGTTGCGGCCTGCTCTGCTCCACGCTTGGCAGCCACTGTGTCTTGGCCCAAGCTGCCGCTCCGGTCTGAGGGTCAGGGTATAGAGAGAGAGAGAGAGAGAGAGAGAGAGAGAGAGAGAGAGAGAGAGAGAGAGAGAGGATAAAGGGGAAGAGACTCGAAGAATGGAGACAAGACAGAGGTTCTGATCAAGTCTCGTTTATTGAAGGGAATTCTGAGGTATTTATATGCTTTTGCCACGTGCCTTGTAGGTGCGTGGATACCACGTGCCTTGCAGGTGTTGATATGATGTAATCCTTACAGGCATCTATAGCATGGACAGCATGTGCACCGTGCATCTTGCAGGCATGGATAGCACATGCGCCTTATAAGCATGTATGGCGTAGATAGCATGTGGACAGCACGTGAACTGCAATGCCTTTCAGGCATGGCTACCATGTGCGCCTTGCAGCTGGGGGCAGTAAACAGCAACACAAAATATGTGGGATATCAGAGTGTGCTTCAGCTGTTGTAGGCTTTTGAAAACCAAGTCTTTCCTCAGGGTATATGGTTCCAGATGGCTGTAAAGATAATCTAGCCACTTTCTGCTAAAAGTCGACTCCCAACATCTTTCTACATGCCTACCCCACCCCCAGCCACGCTCATCCACGTGACACCTGAAAGTATCTAAGAAAACAAGAGTAAGTACTGTAATGTCTCTTAAGACTCAGAACGGGGCCAGTGTCATACCTGTTGTACTTTGTTGATCAGAATAAACCAGTCAGATACAACAGGAAGTAGACTCTTATAGGGAGGAGGTATGGAATAGTGTGACTCCTTCCCTATTTGATATTTCCTTACTGTAAGTTTTTCCTAAAAGAGATATGTGGTATGGAATTGTGCTCCAGCACAAATTCTGAGCATATTTCAAGTAAAAAAAAATATGCAGAGTTATTATCCAGCAATTAGAAATAGAATGTTGAACATCATAGATTTCTTTTTGTGTATTGATTGTTCATTAAAAATGGTGTTTTGCAGGACTAGAGAGATGACTCAGCTGTTAAAAGGACTTGGTGTTCTTGTAGAGCACCTGGTTTCAGTTCCTACTACCCCACATGGTGGCTTATATCATCTGAAATTCCAGTAATTCCAACTCTGGCTCCAAGCACACTGCACACATGCAGTGAACTTACACACATGCAGAAAAAAATGTTTATATATATTAAATATATATTAAAATGGCACTTTCTTGGACACACTGGGCTTGAACCCACTTCCTGTGTAGTATTCATGACTCATCTAGAAGTATGACTGAGATGACGGGCTGAAGAGATGCTGATGGCAATAGCAATGAGCAGCCTAAGCCTTCCAGGATAAAGGAGGATGTGCAGAAACTCTCTCTAACGGAACTATCATTCCTTCTTTCATAACCTTATAGTCCCTGAGTAAAATGACCTGGAAGGCATTTATACTCATACCTACACTTTTATGGTGGTTTGAATAAGCTTGGCTAATGGAAAATGACACTATTAGGAGTCGTGGCCTTGTTGGAATAGGTATGCCCTTGATGTAGGAAGTGTGTCACTGTGAAGGCAGGCTTTGAGATCCTGTGTTCAGGCTCTGTCCTATGAAGAAGAGACCCCTGTCCTAGATGCCCTTGAAATGGTCTTCTCCTGGTTCATTTCAGACAAGATGTAGAACTTTCAGCTCCTTCTCTAGCACTATGTCGGCCTGGATGCTACCATGCTTTCCGCCTTGATGATAATGGACTGAACTTTCAAACCTGTAAGCTAACCCCAATTAAATGGCATCCTTTATAAGAGTTGCCTTGTTCATGGTGTCTCTTTAGAGCAATGGAAACCCTAAGTCAGGTCCCTTTAGTTCCAGGAGCACAGAACAGCATGGCTTTAACCTGACGAATTCAAGGAGGAACTCAGCATCCAGCATCGGCTAGAGCACTTCTGATCCGGGAGATGGATTCTGTAAGTTTTCCAAGCAGATCCACCTTATTAAGATAGGCAGGTTACAGAAAAGTGGTTCGTTGACTAACATGTACCACTGTGCAGATACTCGTCTACACTGTTTAGTAAATGATGGACAGCTGAAGCATTGTGCAGAGTACATTAGTGTGATTCTTGGGTTGCATCTTAGAGGCATCACAGTCACTCAAAGCTTGTGGCCATAAAAAACAGGCTAAATGGAGGGAGTGACTTTGTAACCCCTGGTGTGTTTTAGTCTTGGGTGCAGCTTACGTGTAAGGTGCTATAAATGTCAGCTGTGCTTTTTGTGTTGTGCTCTTATTGTCTGAGAATGTCTTTGAAGCTAAGTTTGATGCTTTTATGGCTAAGGAAGAGTTTGGTGATACTCATTTTACTGAGTTTGAGGATGTCATGTAACAGTAGCTCTTCCTTGGGTGACAAAAACTACTGAAGATGAAACCCACGGATTAGGATGGCAGGGAGACAACCAGGGAGGAGACTTTGAAGATTTAGATACTCAGGGAGATTCTGAGAATAAGCCATATGACAGAGATTTAAAGGTTATAAAGACAAACCAGATAGGACTTTCAGCACAAGGATCCAATACTAATCCTTGTTTCCTTAAGCCATAAGCATAGGAAAGGTGAATCAGGAGAATAAACACACGTGTAACCTGTGGTGGTCAGGTCAAGTGTTCTGTGAGAGTGTGCTCATCCAGCTGAAGGTGTCAACAGACTGGACTTAACTCAACGTCATATCTTCTGGGAGAGGTATCATTTAGGTATTTTAATGGCAACAGATCTTCTTACCTATATGATGATCTGCATCACCAGGAAAAATAACAACAGCTGCTTTGCTCAAGCCTGCTATAACTCTCACAGAAAGCTTCTGGAGAGCAGTTTTGCCTTGTGGGGGTTGATGAAAGAGAAGCCATAAGCATAGGAAAGGGGAATCAGGAGAATGAGTACATGTGTAACCTATGGTGGTCAGGTCAAGTGTGCTGTGAGGGCATGCTCATCTAGTTGAAGGTGTCAACAGACTGGCCTTAACTCAATGTCAAGTGCAAATAAAAGAAATCACAGGTGACCAAGACCTGGATACTGCCTTAGGATTACCATATGTACACACGAATTGTTCTCTTCTGATTGCGGTTGTAATGTGGTCAGCTGCTTCGAGTTTTGCTGCAGTAGTCGATGGTAAGCAGGAGCTGTGGCATATAATGAATCCTTTTCCCCTCAATTTTGTTTCACAGTATTTTATCACAGCAACAGGAGAAGAAGCCAACACAGATAGCTATGTGTCTGTGGTTGGCGTGTGAAAAACTTTGATTGAAAATGTGTGAAGAGATTCAAGATCTGATGAATTTTACAGTGATGAGCTTTAATCTGGAGCAGAGGACAGACTTCTAGACTCTTCAGACTCTATGGCCATGATGTCAGAGATGGGAAAGGGCATAACGTGAATAAAGAATGAAAACATGATTTACTTTTTGCACACATCTACCCATTTATTTTCCAGACCAGTTTTCTAGTCCAAAGTCTATAGAGGAGGAAAGTCAGCCTTTAAACACACCTGACATTAAGAAGATACTACATTCCAGTTAATGTGTCTGGCTCAATTAACACCAAAGGATATGATGAGTTTGCTACCCACTCAGCTCTCTGAGCCCTCTCAGAAAACAAGGTACAAGCCCATTTTTCACTATAAAGCCCACACTTCCTTGGTAACTGAGAAATCTTGATTTCATTTTCTATTCTACTCTCACTTTGGAGTTTTAAAGAGATTGTAATACAATAAAACAGCTCGATTTCAGTCTTTTTTTTCAGATAAGGATATTATTTTGGTAGTATTAAATAAAGATATATACCAAGGGTCTTACCAGTTGCAGAATTCCTGGAATAAAGCCATAAACAAAATGGGGCTTCATCTTGAACTGTGAATTCATAGAACCTTAGTGCAGATCACATATCCGATTTAAAAAAATTCCACATAAAACATCAGTGAAATTATAAAACATTCTTTTAAATGTACCATAAGACATGCAATGAAAAATTACTTGCTCAACAAGCATATACTGGAGGTCTCATCAGCAGCTGCTTAATGGACTATGTCCTGGGAATGACAACTTGAAAAGCTAGACTTCACTTATTGTAGGATAGCGACAAAAAATAATAATTGGTTAATTATTATTAACTAATAATGGCAATAGTGTTGTTTTAAAAACAAAGAGCTATGATCATTAGTTTTCATGGAAACTACATGTATTTCGATGAAAGAAGCATATGAAGCTGAAATAAAAGTTTTTAAAGGCAGAGATCTGACAGGGCTACGTAAAGGAGATACTAAGCTGAGAACTAAAGATGAAACAAATTATCACGGCAAGGAGAGGTAGACAGAAAGTGCAAAGCCCTAAGGATTAAAAGACCTTATATACTGGGGTAGGAGTCAGACCATGCAAGATCCCCTGAGAAGACAAAGGTCTGAATTTGTTCTAGTGAATGGGAAACCTATAACTGATTTTTAGTAAAGGGTGGCATGTTCTATTATAGAATACATGTAAAATAGACTGAGAAGATAAGAAATAAGGGCAGTGAAAGCACCACTTACAAAGGAATGATAGCCTAGACCAGAAACTCCAGATAGAGGATCAGACAACAGATGTGGGACCTAGGTGGAAAACCATGCTACAGAATAAGAAGTTTCTAATGAGGACAAGAGTGGAGCAGGAAGAAGTCATTTAACTGTGAATGTATGACTGAACTGAGATCTAATAAAGCCTTAAGTTATGAAAAGGTCGTTGCTCTGCTTTCCCCAGGGATCTCAATATAAAACAGTTCTCATCAGAGAAAGTCAGACAAAAAAAAAAAAAAAAAAAAAAAAAAAAAAAAAAAAAAAAAAAAAAAAAAAAAAAAACAAAAACAAAACAAAACAAAAAAAACACAAAAAAACCCAAAAAACAAAAAACAAAAACAAACAGACAAAAAAATAGACAAAAACAAGTCCACAAGATTTCACCTTCCTACTCACCAAGTCTAGGCAATTTTACCTTTAAACTTTTAATTGTCAATTTATTTTAAGATAAGCTGTGGATTGTTCAAATGCAGTTTAGCAATGCCCTTTAAAAGAGACATGGATTAGGTAGTGTTCCTTCAGTTTCTATTTAGTGGAATAGTTTGAGGAGTATTGGTATTGGCTCTTCTTTGAAGGTCTGGTACACTAAGACCATCTGGCCCCAGGATTTTTTTGGTTAGAAGGTTTTTGATGACTATTTCTATTTTCTTAGGGGTTATGGGACGGTTTAGATAGTTTACCTAATCTTTATTTAACTTTTATGTATGGTATCTGTCTAGAAAATCATCCATTTCATCTATATTTTCTAGTTTTGTTGAGTATAGGCTTTTGTAGTAAGTTCTGATGATTTTTTTGAATTTCTTCAGTATCTATTCTTATGTCTCTCTTTTCATTTCTCATTTTATTAATTTGGATACTGTCTCTGTGCCTGTTAGTAAGTTTGGCTAAATGTTTATTTTGTTGATTTTCTCAAAACACCAACTCTTAGTTTTGTAGATAATTTGTATCTTTCTCTTTGTTTCTAACTGGTTGATTTTAGCCCTGAGTTTAAGAAACAGAGGGAACTACCAAATTTATTCTATGAAGCCACAGTTACTCTGATATCTAAACCACACAAGAAACAAGAAAGAAAAAGAACTTCAGACCTATTTCACTTATGAATATCAATGCAAAAATACTCAATAAAATTCTCACAAACTAAATCCAAGAACATATCAAAACCATCATTCACAATGATCAAGTGGGTTTCATCCCAGGGATGAAGGGATGATTCAATATATGAAAATGCATTAATGTAATACACGACATAAACAAACTCAAGGACTAAACCACATGTTCATCTTGTTAGTTGCCGAAAAAGCCTTCAACAAAATGCAACACCCATTCATGTTAAAAGTCTTGAAGAGCCTTTTGGCTGGGGCAGACACCTAGCTGGTCTGTTCCTGTGAAGACACCATATCCTGAGACATCCTAGAGGAGCCACTTTCAGAGAAGTGGGTAAGGACCCTCTCCCACTATCCAATGATGCCCCAGAGCTACAACTGGGAGCCTGGGGCGCTCAAGACCCATCAGCCACCCAAACCCCACCCCTGCAGAATACCACTTCCCTTCTGCCCCTCCCTTGGTTTTTTTGGTTGGCACAGACACCTAGCTGGTCTGCTCTTGTGAAGACACATTCTAGAGGAGCCACTACACTCAGAGCAGCTAACACTTAACTGGTCTGCTCCTGTGAAGACACCATATCCTGAGCCATCCTAGAAGAACCACTGTACTCAAAGCAGCAGGATTTCAGAATCCCAGAGGTGGCCTGAGTCCCAGGAGTTCTTCCACCCAAGAGCTCAGGATCACAGAGACATCTGGACTCTGAGGAGTTCTGACACAAGCAAGATAACTAGAAAGACAGGCTCCAGTCAGAGACAGTGAGTGCAGGTAGAACTAGAGTTAACCAGATGGCAAAAAGCAAGCACAAGAACTTAAGCAACAGAAACCAAAGTTACTTGGCATCATCAGAACCCAGTTCTCCCACCATAGCAAGCCCTGGACAACCCATCACACCAGAAAAGCAGGATTCAAAATTGAAATCACTTCTCATGATAATGATAGAGGACTTTAAAAAGGACATAAATAACTCCCTTAAAGAAGTACAGGAGAACACAGGTAAACAGGTAGAAGCCATTAAAGAGGAAACACAAAAAATCCTTAAAGAATTGCAAGAAAACACAACCAAACGGGTGAAGGAATTAAACAAAACCATATAGGATCTAAAAATGGAAGTAGAAACAATCAAGAAATCTCAAAGGGAGACTACCCTGGAGACAGAAAACCTAGGAGAGATCAGGAGTCATTGATGCAAGCATTACCAACAGAATAGAAGAGATAAAAGAGAGAATCTCATGTGCAGAAGATACCATGGAAAACATTGGCACAATTGTCAAAGAAAGTGTGAAATGCAAAAAGTTCCTAACCCAAAACATCCAGGAAATCCAGGACACAATGAGAAGACCAAACTTAAGTATAAGAGGTATAGATGAGGGTGAAGATTCTTAATATATAGGGCCAGTAAATATCTCCAACAAAATTATAGAGGAAAACTTCCCTAACCTAAAGAAAGAGATGTCCATGAATATACAAGAAGCCTACAGAACTCCAAATAGACTAGACCAGAAAAGAAATTCCTCCCATTAAATAATAATCAAAACATCAAATGTACAAAACAAAGAAAAAATACTAAAAGCAGTAAGGGAAAAAGGCAAAGTAACATATAAAGACAGACCTATAAGAATTACACAAGACTTCTCACCAGAGACTATAAAAGCTAGAAGATCCTGGACTGATATTACACAGATCCTAAGAGAACACAAATGCCAGCCCAGACTACTATACCCAGCAAAACTCTCAATCACTATTGATGGAGAAACCAAGATATTCCATGACAAAACTAAGTTTACACAATATCTTGCTACAAATCCAGCACTTCAAAGGATAATTGATGGAAAAACTCCAACACAAGAAAGAAAACTACAACCTAGAAAAAGCAAGGAAGTAATCTTTCAACAACCCCAAAAGAAGACAGCTACACAAACATAATTCCACCTCTAATAACAAAAATAACAGGAAGCAACAATTGTTTTTCCTTAATATCTCTTAATATCAATGGACTCAATTCTCCAATAAAAAGACATAGAATATCAGACTGGATACATAAACAGGACCCAGAATTTTGCTGCATACAGGAAATACACCTCAGTGACAAAGAGAGACACTAGCTCAGAGTAAAAGCATGAAAAACAGTTCTCCAAGCAAATGTCCATAAGAAACAAGCTGGAGTAGCCATCCTAATATCAAATAAAATTGACTTTAAACCAAAAGTAATCCAAAGAGATAAGGAAGGACATTTCATACTCATCAAAGAAAAATCTACCAAGATGAAGTCTTAATTCTAAACATCTATGCTCCAATGCAAGGGTACCCACATACATAAAAGAAACTTTACTAAAGCTCGAAGCATACATTGCACCTCACAGAATAATAGTGGGGGATTTCAAGACCCCACTCTCAGCAATGGACAGATCATGAAAACAGAAGTGAACAGAGACACAATAAAATTAACAGAAGTTATGAACCAAATGGATTGAACTGATATCTATAGAACATTTCATCCTAAAACAAAAGAATATACTTTTTTCTCAGCACCTCATGATACCTTTTCCAAAATAGATCATATAATTGGTCACAAAACAGTCCTCAACAGATACAAAAAGATTGAAATAATCCCTTGCATCCTATAAGATCACCGCAGACTAAGGCTGGTCTTTAATAATGACAAAAACAATGGAAAGCCCACATACACATGGAAACTGAACAATACTCTACTCAATGATGACTGTCAAGGAAGAAATAAAAAAAAGAAATTAAAGACTTTTTTGAATTTAATATAAATGAGGACAGATCATATCAAAATGTTGGGGCTCCATGAAAGCAGTGCTAAGAGGAAAACTCATAGCTATAAGTGCCTACAAGAAGAAACTGGAGACAGCATACACTAGCAACTTGACAGCACAGCTGAAAGCTCTAGAACAAAAAGAAGCAAATACACCCAAGAGGAGTAGAAGGCAGGAAATCATCAAACTCATGGCTGAAATCAACCAAGTTGAAACAGAAAGAACTATACAAAACCAGGAGCTGGTTCTTTGAGAAAATCAACAAGATAGATAAACCCTTAGCCAGACTAACCAAAGGGCGCAGAGACAGTATCCAAATTAATACAATCAGAACTGAAAAGGGAGACATAACAACAGAAATTAAGGAAATTCAAAAAATCATCAGATCCTATTACAAAGGCCTATACTCAACAAAACTGGAAAATCCGGATGAAATGGACAATTTTCTAGACAGATACCAGGTACCAAAATTAAATCAGGAGCACATAAATCATCTAAACAGTCCCATAACCCTTAAAGAAATAGCAGCAGTCATTAATAGTCTCCCCACCAAAAAAAAAAAAAAAAAAAAAAAAAAAAAAAAAAAAAAAAAAAGCCCAGGACCAGATGGTTTTAGTGCAGAATTCTATCAGACCTTTAAGGAAGACCTAATACCAATTCTCTTCAAACTATTCCACAAAATAGAAACAGAAGGAAAACTACTCAATTCATTCTATGAAGCTACAATCACGCTCATACCTAAACCTCACAAAGACCCAACAAAGAAAGAGAACTTCAGACCAATCTCCCTTATGAATATTGATACAAAAATACTCAATAAAATTCTCAAAAACTGAATCCAAGAACACATCAAGACAATCATCTATCATGATCAAGTGTGCTTTATCCCAGCATTGCAGGGATGGTTAGATATGCAGAAATTCATCAATGTAATCCACTATATAAACGAACTCAAAGAAAAGAAACACATAATCATCTCACTAGACGCTGAGAAAGCATTTGACAAAATTCAACATCCCTTCATGGTAAAAGTCTTGGAAAGATTAGGAATTCAAGGTCCATACCTAAACATAGTAAAAGCAATATACAGCAAACCAGTAGCTGTATATTGTAGTGAGGTAACCCAGACCCAAATGGACGTGCATTGTATATATTTACTGATAAGTGGATATTAGCCAAAATGTACAGAATATCCAGGATACAATCTATAGACCTTGTGAAGTGTAACAAGCAGAAAGGACCAAATGAGGATGTTTCAATTCCACCTAGAAGCAGGAAGAAATTAATCAAGAGAGATAAAAGGAGGGAGGGACCAGGGTGGAAGATGGGAAGGGGAGGGAAAAGGGAGAACAGGATCAGGTACATGAGGGGGACAGGAGAGAAGTCCAGAGGGCCAAGAGAATAAATGGAGATAAGCAGCATTGGAGGGTAAGGTGAAGGTACTCTCTAGAAATTACCAGAGACTTGGGGGGCAGGGGTGAGAGACTCTCGGGAATCAATGGGAGTGATCTTAGCCAAAATTCCCAACATTGGAGAGAGGGAACTCAAAGAGTTCACCTCCAGTAGACAGGGCCTCAAGAGGAGGGATGGTGTTACTAACCCAGTCAAAATTTCTGACCCAGAATTGTTTCTGTCTAAAAGAACTTCAGGGACAAAAATGGAGAAGAGACTGAAGCAAAGGCAGTCCCATGACTGGCCCAACTTGGGATCCATCTCATGGGAAGACAAGGCCTGATACTATTTCTGATGGTAGGCTGTGCTTACAGATGTGAGCCTAGCATGGCTGTCCTCTAAAAGGCCCTATCAGTGGCTGACTAAGACAGAAGCAGATACTTACATCCAACCATTGAAATGAAGTTGTCAACCCCATGGTTGAATTAGGGGAAGGATTGAAGAAACTGAAGGGGAGGGTGATCCCATAAGAAGACCAGCAGTCTCAACTAACTGAGACCCCAGGGAGCTCCCAGAGACCGAGCTACCAACAAAGACCATATAGTGACCAGTCCGAGGCCCATGGCGTAAATCTAGCAAAGATCTGCCTGGTCAGGCCTCAGTGGGAGAGGATGTGCTAGACTCCAGGGAAGGTAGAGGACTTTTGGGGGAGCACCCTCTTGGAGGCAATAGGGAGGAGGAATGAGATGAAGAACAGTGGTAGAAGAAACAAGGGGGGGGGGTCAATGACCGGAATGTAAACACTACTACTATTAACAACAACAACAACAACAACAGAGATGTGGAGTGTTTCAAACAGAAATTAGGCTGCAGACTCAGGGGTGGTTGTGTAGGAAGGTTCGTGCACTGATCTCCAAGGTAGGTTGAGAACCAGACCTTACCTGAGAAACCAAGAACAAATTGTAATGGCATATTAGAGAGCAAGAGGACAGTAGCGGCCACTGAGACCAGGAGTGCCACAGCCATGTTCAAGGTGTGAGTGTTTGGGTGAGAGGCAAGTTCATAGTCAGAAGCTGGGTCAAATATCTTTGGGGGTCAATTCTAATCAGAAAATGAATAGCTCCTCTACTCTATTTTTCTCAGATAAATGTATTTTTGAACCGTGTCTCTATTTTGACTGGAGAAAGGTGGAAAGCTACTTTGCCTGATGTGAATAAAATGTCAAAAGCAATATATTGGTCTGTTGATTCCTTTTTTTGAAAGAACTAAAAAAATGACATCATTTTTATATTTGGAAATTCTCACTTTGTTCAGACTCGATCTGTACGGTTTGCTTTAAAGATAATACTGCAGACCTCCAGTCTCATAAAAGCTTTTAACCAAACACATTAAATTTTGATATTGTCTACAATATTTCAGTTTTGTCTATACTGACTTATTTTTCCTTTTATATTCTCATTTTTCTTGACTTTCCTGTTAGCCTTGAGCTCTCTTTTGGTATCTGAATTAACCAGTCCTCTGCTCCACAGGTTTTATAAACCTGAGATGAAAAAACACAGTGCACACAAATCCTGGATGCTCAGTCGGCCTGTGGAGTAAAAGGAAGGCAGTTGCTATCTTAAAGAAGGCTTCAGGGGACTTAGAGAATGAATTGCATTAAAAATGACACCTGGTGTTTAAGTGTAAGGGGAAACATGCCAATATAGGAGAAGGAGAGGGAAAGAAGATTAGATATAACCAGATGACAGGGAGAACATTCAAAAGCAGAAAAATTCAGAGGCAAGATGGAGAAGGCTGAGTGAAGTAGAGGAAACGCCAGGCAAGGGGAGCAAGAATTATTCTGAGAATATAGTTTCAATTCCTTAACTGTGGCAGATGTACTGAGAAAGAGAGGGATCCTAGAGATGAGCAGAAGCAAAATCCTCCAGGGTTTGTAGGCTGTGACAAGGAGTTGGATTTTATTTTCTGGGCAGTGGAATGGGAAGTGGGGAAAGATCATAACAGAGAGATTACATGTCCAGACTTCACATTCTGCAAAGAATAAGTTGTGTGCACTGAGAGTGAGGTCAACACACCTGCAGGTAACCCTGTTTAGCTGCCATTGTGATAGGACAGATGAGAGATTTAGGACCTTGTATAAAACAGAAGCCAAGAAAGAGAGTGATTAGGCCAACTTATAGGATTCAGAAACTGAAAAGTCTAAGACCTGATGATGAGATATAAAAGTATGCTGTGTGGTAGGCTTTATGGGAAGTGTGGGATCTGTGGCTTGGGAGACAAATGTTGGTGTCACCACGGGAGGAGGAGATGCAGGAGGGCTGCATGACTGATATGGGTAAGTGGAGCACATTGGAGAGGGAAATGGCCCTTGGAGGCATTTGGAGAGTGATGTGACTGCATGCTGTTTGAGGGGAAAAAGTGTTATTGGATGGTGTCCTCATGAAACTCCCCTGGTGAAGGGGGTTCTCAAAATTGGTTTTATCTCATGCCTTTGGAACCCACGTTTGGCATTGTAACATAGAGTGTTCTCTCTATCCCTTAGAAAACTTGCATTTCCTCCAGTGGTTTCTGGCCCAGTTTACCTGACATATCCCACCTATTTAGGGGAGCCCATTGCATCCAAGTCAAGGTGGCATCCTCTTTCTTACCAGTCACCAGCAATCTTGTTCAACCCTTTCCTTCCTTTATTAATGTTCCTGTTTGACCCATACACCTACCTCCCCACTATACCCTCAGACTTCCACAGACAAAAACTTTCTCTAGAGTCTCTCATTGGCTTACTTAGTTGCCATTTCTGCATATAGTCATTCTCCTCCATCTTTATTATTCAGACTTCTGCCCAGAGCAACCTTCTCAGGAAACAGCTGACTGCATCATTTTGTCACTTGGAAACGTTAGTAGCCCCTTGATGCTAAAATGGTTGCACAAAAAAACTATTGTTTTCCAGTTTGTTTCAGTTCCACTCTCTAGCATGGGTGTCTGCCATGTCATTCATAAATGACATAACTGACTTCAGATATCACTATAAAAGATACTCAGACATAGACGCTCTTTGAATGCATCATTTCAGATAGGCTCCAGACAGGTAGAGAGAGGGTCTTTTTCCTGCTTTATATTCCTGCCACCATTGCACTCAGATTTAGTTTTAAATTAGTTAACTAAGGATACTATTATGGGTAGACTGTGTTACCCCCAAAAGTAGACTGAACCTCTGACTCCTGGTTCTTATGGATGTCTTATTTAAAAATTAGTTTTTGAAAATATTGTAGGTAAGAGGAGCTTCCGAGAGAGGTCCTGATCTAGTACAGTATTGTTATTATGGAAAATGGGATTTTTAATATAAGGAGACTGCCATGAGATGACAGATGCAGAAGATGAAATTCTATGGTGATGAGCTAAGGGACACCAAGGCCTGGTGACCACCACCTAGAAGTTCAGATGAGGGCATTTTTAAAAAAAGGTTTTAGAGAAAGGCAGAACTGCTAACATCTTTAGACATCTAGTATCTAAGTTTCTAGAAGTATGAGGCAACACAGTTCTACTGTTTTATGTAACCAGGGTATAGCAAGTTGTCATGGTGGTCCTAGGAAATTGATTCACAAAGCACATTTCTTGGGATATAATAAGTGGTATATAGACTTTCCAGGGCTTACCTGCCTATATTTTGGATGCTGTCCCTATGTGCCTCAGACTTCTCCCACCCCCCACCCCCCCCGTGTGTGTGTGTGTGTGTGTGTGTGTGTGTGTGTGTGTGTGTGTGTGTGTCTGCCTGTGTGTATCTGCGTGTGTATGTCTCTTTAAGCATCATTCCCAAAGAATGTACAATCTAGGAACTGTTTTGAAGTGAATATTTACAAATTTGTTATGCTCCTCTGGCTCTCAATAGAAATTCCACATTGTCCAAACCAGCTCACTAAGGAGCAGAAGTCCAGCATGTGCTCAAGCCTCCAACTCACTGCAAAGTCCATTTTTTCCTGTCTTACTTTAAACATCTAGAAAACAGAGAACTTGCTTTTTTCTATTTGACTCCTTAGCTTAAAATTCTGCTAGTTGAATCAATGGTCTGGTTAATGCATGAACTGACAGTTTCAGCTATTAAAAGACATCCATGTAGTTAATTTTCCCTCGGTATTTCTTAGAGAAAGAAAAATATTGTTCAAATGGCCTGACATTAGCTTCATTGCTCTTAACCACAAATAGTGAGGCTAATTCAGTGTCATGATGAGGACTGTAATTTAATTCCAAAGTCAAGAAAATGCGACCCTCCTCCCCATGCTCCATTTTCCAGCCCACAGCTCTGCTTGCTCTCCTGGAGGCCTGTTAGCACAGGGACAACCAGGTAAGACCCCTCCCAAAACCCTAGGCTGTCAAGTCTCATTAAAACACACCCAATAATGTTAAACTGTGCCCTGCCCCCAGACTCAATTTTTCAGCCTACAACTCTGCTTGCTTTCCCTGAGATCCTCTGGCACCAGGGGCACTAGGCCACAATGGTACCAGGGTCCCCAGAGACAAGGTTAGCACCCAAAACCTTAGAGTCCACACAGGCCACAGAAACCCTAGGGGAGACACCCTGCTGAATCTGAAGACTTGCTAGTCACTAGCACTAGAAGACAGAGAGGAAACAGAAACCAAGGGAGAGAAAACATGCAAAAAAAAAAAAAAAAAACACCCATCCAACAAAGATAGACTCAGATGTCAGCATCTAAACATATAATATTCACAAAACCCATATGGCTAAAGGCCAGCTTAAGAACACAATCAACAACATCCAATACAATATGGCACTTCAGATCCCAACTTATCCTACTACAGCAAGCCCTGGATATCCTAACACTGCTGAAACACAAGAAGATTATCTTAAATCCAATCTGATGAAGATGATAGGGGCCTTTAATGGGGAAATGAACAAATCCCATAAAGAAATACAGGGAAATACAAATAAACAGGTGAAGGAAATAATCAAAACTGTTAAAGATCTGAAAATGGAAATAGAATCAATAAAGGAAACAAACTGAGGGTATCCTGGAGATGGAAAACCCAGGTCAGTGAACTACAGGTGCAAACAACACCAAGAGTACAAGAGATAAAAGAGTATCAGGTATAGAAGACACGGCAGAAGAAATTGATATATTGGTCAATGAAAATATTAAATCTAAAAAGTTTCTGACACAAAACCTTCTGGAAATCTGGGACACTAATGAATGACCAAACTTAAGAATAATAGGAATAGAAAAGGAGAAGATTCCCAGAATCTGTTCAAAGTTTCAGAAAATATTTTCAATCAAATCATAGAAGAAAAATTTTCTATTCTAAAGAAAGAGATGCCTATAAATATACAAGAAGTATACAGAACACCAAACAGATTGGACCAAAAAATAAAACCCTCCTGCCATATAATAATCAAAACACTAAATGTTCAGAACAAAGAATATTAAAAGCTGCAAGGGTGGAAGGGCCAAGTAACATAAAGACAGACCTACTAGAATTATATCTGAGTTCTCAACAGAAACTTCAAAAGCCAGTAGGGCCTGGGCAAATGCCTTGCAGTTTCTAAAAGACAACAAATGCCAGATGAAACTACTATATCCAACAAAATGTTCAATGACCATACATAGAGAAAAGAAGATATTTTATGATAAAACCAAATTTAGACAATATCTATTTACAAATCTAACCCTACAGAATGTTGGGAGCCGCGTGAACATTCGCCATTCCAAGATGGCTCGGGCATCCTGTCCTCCCACTAGTAAACAACTGACTGCGCAGGTGCAAAAGGCAAAAAGCGTGCCAAAGTCACTGCCCATTCCGGGGCATATTATGGGTAATGAGTGAACAGCCAATCAGAAGTGAACATGTCACTCTAGGGTGTATATAAGCAGTGCCTTTTCCGGTCTTTCTGTCTTTCCGCTTCTGCTTATACAAGAAGTAAAGCCTCGCTGTAGTAACCACCCGAACACTGCCTCATGTGTCTTTCTCGCGGGCAAAGGGGACACGGAGGGGCTCGGAACATCTGGCGTCGAAAACCCGGGAATTTCAAGGCACAGTGGAGACCCCCCAAGTTTTGGGGCGGGTTAAAAGACTACAGGAACGAGGTACGTCTCTGGGAGATATCCCTGGGGTGGAAGCCTTTCACTCACCACTTTCACTCACCACCGCCGCTCCACTAGCTAGCCTCTTGTTTGCGTTGCTTTTGCTTTCAGCTATTAGTGTAAGTCAAGAGGTTTCAGGATAGGGCCACCCTAGCATACCAGAACCAGAGCGAATTAGCCGGCATCAGGCCAAAGAGCCTGGGGATCAGGCCAAAGAGCCTGGAGATCAGGCCAAAGAGCCTGGAGAAACAGATAAGGCCAAAGAGCCTGGAGAAAGAAGAGTACCAAAAAGAAACAAGGGCTACTGCAGAGCCTGTTAAGGTTAAGAACCCTCCACCGGCTGGTGGAGAGAGAGTGGAGGACAAAAGGACCCTCCTTTATGGCAGAATCTTTGGGGAAACAGAGCAAGCAATGCCAGGGATAGAACAGATGATCTTTGAAAATGCCACAGCTGAATGCCGTGCAGCCATTGTCCCTCGTAGGAACAAGAGGCTACAAGATTGGCTGAGAGTCTGTTGCGGCCTGGGGAGGGGAGATGTTTGTGCTTATTCCACAGGTGAAGACAATCCAATTTGGGTCCCTACGCGGCTGGTGCAGATTGTGAAGAATGAAGCTAGATTGCAAGATTACGGCTCTGATTCTCCTGATACTGATGTTCGATTTGGGGATAAGTATACCACTATGGGCCATAGTTAGATCTTGGCTTGTTCTCATGCCAGTACATTTAAATTCTACAGTGCTGCCTTTGCTTACAGCTATTGAGTGTTACTTGGTTGCCTCATGGCGCACCCGCCAACAGCCTGAGTTATATAATGCTACAAGTTTTCCATTAAATTTTACACTTTGTTTTGTGGCAGCAAAACTTTATAGCATAAAGGTAATCTACTTGGTGTTGATTTTAGAGAAAATAGATTGCTTACATCGTTAAAGATTGGTTTTGTTTCTCAAAAATATGGTTATACTCTAATATTACAAAAGAGGCTTAAAAACATAGTTAAACTGCCAATATTCCATTGGCTACAGTTGGTAGTTCAACCGAGAGTTTGAAATTTTTTGATTTGCCTATGTTTATAGAGAAAAGATACAACACATGTCTTTTAAAGTTTACAGTTTAAATTTAAGGTTTAAAGTTAAAGTTAAAGTCAAATTCGCACAGTTCAGGCCTACCCAAGCCTCAGAGAACAGGCCGGAGGGAGGTTAAGCACATTTACATTTGAATTAAGACAATGCAGACTGAGCTGCAGCAGCTCAGGTGCTAAATATCCCTTTTGTTCTGGGTCTTCACCACCTGGTCCTAGAAATGTGCTTACCGGGATTTGTCTTTTGTCTTCATTGTTTCTTGTGAGAAGAGGGATAAATCTAAGACCCAAAGACTTTACAACAGTCTGTGGGCTAAAAGTTATGATTATGCTGGAGACATTAAAATTATGCCTACTTCCCTCCATGAGTATAACTGTACCTGCTGATAAAATATTGTTCAAATTGTTTTAATTTCTTTATATTCAAAGTTGTTAAAAATGAGATGCTTTTGATTCCTCTAATATATGTAACAATTATTAGAGAATAAGGTTGGCTTTTATCCGATATTCTCATTGGACTAAAAAAGATTGGTTATTAAATTAATCCAAAATAAAGTTCAAATTTAAGATTTATACAGCCTAACTTGCCTACTCCAGATTTCTATAAGCATTTCAGTAAATGATTATAGAATTATTATAGATATAAAAGATGTTTTTATACCATCCCTTTACATTTCTGGTAAAGGTGAGAGGTTTACAGTTAGTAAATTTATTCATAATTTTTAAGAGCCCATGAAGCGATATTTGTTAGAAATAATTGCTTCAAAAAATGGTTAATTGTTTTACATTTTATATATATAAATATTGTTGTTGCTTTAATACAAAATATTAAGAGGTTAAATCTTTTAGTGTATATTATTCATTGTGTGATACTTTATTAGTGGATTTCTCTAAAGAAGTTTTTTCCGCAAGCCTTTGCTCCAATATAACGAGCTTTAAAAAAATTTTTAGAGTACTTGTTGCTCCAAAAAAGATTCAAAGACAGTGTCTTTCAATATTTGAGACCTCCGTTATATCCTAATCAGATTGTGACACAGAAAATTCTAATAAAAATAGATAGTGGGGCTAGAGAGATGGCTCAGCTGTTAAAGGCTAGACTTTTAAAATATAAAAGCTGAACTCCCAGCAACCACATGGTGGCTCACAACCATTTGTGGTGGGGATCTAACGCCATCTTCTGGCTTGTGAGTGTACATGCAAAAAGAAAATGGTTTACTTTTAATCTTGATTTGCTCTTAGTGATTTTTAGAAGTTGTTTAGAGATATTAATTGGCTAAAACCTCATCTTAAGCTTACCATAGGAGGATTTAAACCTCTGTTTGATATTTTCAAAGGGATGCAAGTCCTAATTCCCCTTGACAATTAACTAATAAAAGATAGATAGCTTTGCTGAAAATAAAGTAAGCTGTTAGTTATCAACAGATAAATTATATGGACTATGATAAATTGTTGGCTGTTTATGTTGTTACTAATCATATGTCCACAGCAGCCCTTTGATAAAAGAAACCATTAATGTGGATTTATACAAGATTATATGATAAAATCCTAAAAACATTTTAGGTAAAAGGTTTATTCTTTATTCCACATAACAATTAAATTGGTTATTGAATTATTAAATTTGGCCTATTACATGACAAACACTTTAGACAAATTTGATAATCATATGTTACAGTTTTTCTCTATACATGCTTTTATATTTCCTAAAATTTACTATGCATGCAGACCATAGAAAAGATGTTTGCTATATTTACTATATTTACAGATGCCTCATCTATTGAGAAGACAGTATATATAATTAAATCATATGTGTATTCTCTTGAGTTTACCCTGCTTCAACACAATTAAATTATGTGTTGTAGCCACTGTTTAGAATGTTTTAAAAAAGGTGTATCTGCCTTTGTCTTGTTGAATGGTATATTTCATGAAGTACAAAATGTTTCAGCTACATGATCTAATATCTCTAGCCATTTGGATAACATTAAAATTAATAAGGTGTTTAGGAATGCATCTACACAACCGGTGTCGGTGTGTGTGGATGCCCCATTTTTCTTTATGTTATCCAACTTTCAGAATAATTGTGAAATTATTATAATAATTCTGATATCTTGGATTGTAAGAATGTTACATGCCTTTTGGCACAATGCTGGAATGGATCACTAGACTTAGCCTTGGTTGTGCACATGCCTACCTTTGTGCCCATCCCAGTTGAAGCTGATCCTGAAACTTTCCCTACTACATCATTATTGAGACATAAAAGAGACTTTGGCATTATTGCAGCCATTATCATTGCTATTACCATCTCTGCAGCTACAGCTTTGACAGCCGGCACAGGCATGGTTAATAAAGTTACAGCAACTACTGTTGTTAATCAAATTTCAGAAAAGACTTCTGAGGCTTTGACCATTCTACAGAAAGTGGATGCATAACTGGCATCAGACATTCTGTTGGTCAATCAGAGAGCTGATTTGCTCCAAGCCCATGTGGAGCAGCTCACGGATGTGGTTCAAATGAGCTGTGTGTCAGCTACCCCACATCTAGGTATTACACCTCTGAGATTTATGAATGATACATTTGTTCAAAGCCATAATCTTTCTGCTTATTTAAAAGGGAATTGGACTGGGGAATTGGACCAGGTGCAGCAGCAATTGCAGATCCGGATCTTGAGCCTTGATGGAACACGAGTGGACCCTGTTACCCCTGGCGATTTTACTTCTTGGCCTACCTCTGCCTTTTCCTTCTTTCTTGAAGGGTGGGGATAGGCCTGTTTGATGCAGCCCTATGTTGTGGATTAGTGTTCATGATGGTTGGTCTGTAAGCTCAGAGCCCAACAAAAACGTGACAAGGTCACTATCGCCCAAGCACTCGTAGCCTTGAGCAAGCATCTCCCCCTGAAATTTGGCTATCTAAGCTAAGAAAGTAGCTGATGACTGAGACTCTCAGTCGATGCACCCCCAAGGGTTCAGCCCATTGCACTGGGTCGATGAAAGGTCTAAGTCTAGCCAGCCCTTGACTGAATAACTGTGGTACCTGAATATCTAGAGGTGTTACGAGTGGGTACTCGACAGGGAATGTTCCACGAGTGTGGATAGATTTCCCGAAAGTATGCCTGATTGCACAAAGGTTTGATGCCAAGAAACCTCCCCTGGTGGCACCTAAGGGTGGAGGCTCCCTTTCCCCGTCAAAAGGCATCGAGATGGGTATGGGAAGTAAACCCATTACAATATCTCATTTTGCACAGGGCATCAGGCCTCTGCTTTCCCTCACTGAGTTGGTGCCGTGCTTGATAGGCAATAGGCTGTTCCATCTTAAATATATAGATGGGGGAGATGTTGGGAGCCGTGTGAACATTCGCCATTACAAGATGGCACGGGCATCCTGTCCTCCCACTAATAAACAACTGACTGCGCAGGTGCAAAAGGCAAAAAGCGCACCAAAGTCACTGCCCATCACAGGGCGTATTATGGGTAATGAGTGAACAGCCAATCAGAAGTGAACATGTCACTTTAGGGTGTATATAAGCAGTGCCTTTTCCGGTCTTTCTGTCTTTCCGCTTCTGCTTATACAAGAAGTAAAGCCTCGCTGTAGTAACCACCCGAACACTGCCTCACGTGTCTTTCCTGCGGGCGAAGGGGACACGGAGGGGCTCGGAACAACAGAAGATACTAGAAAGAAAACTCCAACTCAAGGAGGCTAGCTACACTCAAGAAAACACAGGAAATAAATAATTCCACACCAGCAAAACCAAAAGAAGGGAAACACACAAACATGTGTGCACAGGAGCATGCATGCGTGTGAGCACACACACACACTATCACTATCAAAATAAGAAAAATTAGTACTCATTTGTCATTAATATCTCTCAATATCAGTAGATTCAATTCTGCAATGAAAAGACAGAGACTAACAGAATGGATGCAAACACAGGATTCAACATTCTGCTGCATACAAGAAACACACCTCAACATCAAAAACAGACATTACCTCAAAATAAAGAGCTGAAAAAAGGTTTTCTAAACAAATGGATGCAAGAAGCAAGCTGGAGTAGCCATACTGATATTTAATAAAATAGACTTGTAACCAAAATTAAACAGAAGAGATGGAGAAGAACATTTCATACTCATCAAAGGAAAAGTCCAACAAGGTGATGTCTCAGTTTTCAATATCTATGCCCTGAATGCAAGGGGACCCACATCTGAAAAAAAACTCAAATTTCACTTTGAACCCTATACATTAATAGTGGGACTTCAACACCTGACTCTCACTAATGGACAGGATGTCCAAATCAAAACTAAACAGAGCAATAACTGAACTAACAGACATGACTTAAATGGACTGAAGAGATATTTACAGAACATTTCATCTAAATGCAAATGGATATACCTTCTTAGCAACTCATGGAAACTTCTTCCAAATTTAGCATACACTTCACCACAAAGCAAGCCTCAACAGATAGAAGAAAAAATGAAACAACCCCCTGGATCTTATCAGTTCATCATGGATTAAAGTTTGACTTCGATAACAACGGAAACAACAGAAAGCCTACAAACTGATGGAAACTGAACAACTCTCTACTCAATGATCTCTGGGCCAGGGAAGAAATAAAGAAATTAAAGACTTTCTAGAATTCAATGAAAATGAATGTACAACATACCCAAACTTATGAGACACAAGAAAAGTGTGCCAAGAGGAAAGTTCATAGCACTGAGTGTCTTCATAAAGTAATCAGTGAGATCTTATACTAGCAACTTAACAGCACACCTGAAAGCTCTAGAACAAAAGAAGCAAACATACCCAACAAGAAATAACCAGCAGAAAATCATCAAACCCAGGACTGAAATCAATAAAATAGAAACAAAGAGAACAATACAAAGAATTAATGAAACATAGAGTTGGTTCTTTGAGAAAATCAGCATGATAGTCAAACCCTTAGCCGAACTAAAAGGCAGAGGGATAATACCCAAATTAACAAAATCAGAAATGAAAAGGGGTACATAACAGACACCAAGGAAATGTAAAAGTAGCATTAGGTCTTATTTCAAAAGTCTGAACTTGACAAAACTGGAAATTCTAGATGAAATGAATGATTCTCTAGACAGATACCATACACAAAAGATAAATCAAGATCAGGTAAACTATCTAAACAGTCCCACAACCCCTAAGGAAATGGAAGCAGTCATTAAGTCTTCCAACCAAAGAAAAAGCCCAGGGCCAGATGGTTCTAGCATAGAATTCTACAAGACATTAACAGAAGAACTAATACCAATACTCCTCAAACTATCCCACAAAATAGAAACAGAAGAAACATTGACAGAGTCCCTGAATTAGACTATACTCACCCTGATACCTAAACCACACAAAGATTCAACGAAGATAGAGAATCTCAGATCATTTTCTTTTATGAACATTGATGCAAATATACTCAATTAAATACTTGCAAATCAAACCTAAGAGCACATAAAAAACATCATCCAGCATGATCAAGTAAGCTTCAATCCCAGGGATGCAGGGGTGGTTCAAGATACAAAAATCCATCAACACTAATCTACCATATAAACAACTGAAAGAAAAAAAATCAAATATATCATCTCATTGGATGCTGCAAAAGCCTCTGACAAAATCTAACATTCCTTTGTGTTAAAAGTCTTGGAGAAATCAGGGATATAATGCACATACCTAAATACAATAAAGGCAACATACAACAAGTCAATAGCCAACGTCTAATTAAATGGAGAAAAACTTCAAGCAATTCCAGTAAAATCAGGAACAAGACAAGGATTTTCACTCACTCCATATCTCTTCAATATAGTTCTTGAAGTTCTAGCTAGAACAATTAAAAGACAACTAAAGGAGATCAAGGGGCTACAAACTGGAAAGGAAGGAGCCAAGTATTGTTATTCACAGATAATATGATAGTACATGTAAGCAACCCCCAAAACTCTATGAAAGAACTAGAGCTGATAACACCTTCAGCAAAGTGGCTGAATACTAAGTTAACTAAAGGAACTCAGTAGCCCTCATTGATACAAATGATAAACAGGCTGAGAAAGAAATCAGGGAAACAACACCTTTTACAATAGCCACACATAATACAAAATATCTTGGTGTAACTACACAAGCAAGTGAAAGACCTGTATGACAAGAACTTCAAGTCTTTGAAGAAGATGGAAATATATCCCATGCTCATGGTTCAGTAGAATTAATATAGTAAAAATGACCATCTTACTAAAAGTAATCCACAGATTCAATGCAATTCCCATCAATATTCCAACACAGTTTTTTATAGACCTTGAAAGAACAAAAAAAAAAAGAGAGAGAGAAAATGCATCTTATTTCATTCATAAGTCATCTTCCTCACTTGCACTGGAGAACTGGTGGCGCTTCTCATAGCCAAGTGATTCCCACACATTTTCTTCAATTGTATTTTATTGTTTTATTTTTATTTGTTTATCTGTTTCAAGGACAGCTTGGAGAAGTTAATTATGCCAGTGGGTGTAGCTGACTGAGAGACAACAAGAGTGGTAGTTAACATAAGAGATATCTGAGACATAAGTTGTAATGTGTGCTCATAATATGGGACATATCTCAAAGTGTGGTGTGATCTGGAATCCATGAGGGCTCCTAAGACCTTTCAAAGGCATCAGTAGTGGTTAATCTTCCTTGTTAACTCAAGCATATTACACATGATCCTGGAGACACTTCTGTGGTTGTCTGTGAGAGAATGTTTCTACCTTTAGCATTGGTACCATCATCCCAGGGTCTCGAATCTGGACTGGATATAGGATGAAACAAGAGAAACTTTAGTGTCTTGGTCAGGGTTTATATTCCTACACAAAGCATCATGACCAAGAAGCAAGTTGAGGTGGAAAGGGTTTTTCAGCTTACACTTCCACATTGCTGTTCATCACCTAAGGAAGTCAGGACAGAAACTCACACAGGGCAGGAACTTGGAACCCATGGAGGGTGCTGCTTACTGTCTTGCTTTCCCTTGCTTGCTCAGTTTGCTTTCTTATATAACCCGGGACTACTAGCCCAGAGATAGCACTACCCACAATGGGCTGGGCCCTCCTCTTCTCTTGATCAGTAATTGAAAAAAGGCCTTACAACTGGATCTCATAGAGGCATTTCTTCAAGGGCAGCTCCTTTCTCTGTGATAACTCCACCTGTGTCAAGTTGACACACAAGCGCAGCCAGTATACTTAGTAAGCAGCAGCCTTCATGTCTCTGCTTTCAGACTGAGGATGTCCTGACTATGACAAGTTCCCTCACATGTAGGCTGCCATGTGCTCCTCACCATGGTGGGCTGCACTTCTTCAACCTATGAGCCAAAATAAGCTGTCCACCCTTCACTGTTTCTATCAGGTCACAGCAGTGAAAGAAGCAACAAAACAGCCTCATGAGTCTGAATGGCTGTTCTGACAACACTGAGAACTTACCTTTTCCATTCTCAGTGGAGTTTCCTAGACACCTTGTGATAGGTGACTTATCACAACATTCCAACATAGACATCAATATACAAATCCAGACTTATATCTTCCATAAGGTAAACATTAAAAAGATTTAGTTGAAAATAAATAAAACAATGATTCTTTTCATTACTGTTTAGAAAACATCTATTTTTATGTTCATATGTAACAGCTATTAATAATAGTTATTTTAAAATAAACAAATGTTTGTAGGATTTCTTAGCTTTAATTTTGAATATGATAAATATTGATAGTCATAACCCACATAAACAAGAATTATGGAAGGGTCCTCAATAATTTTAAGACTGTAAAAGTCTTCTGAGACCAAAAAATGACAACCTCTGGGCTAGACAAATATGGACTCACAAGAAGTTTCAGAACCCACTGTCCTAGCAAGCCTTCCCTCCCAGAGGCTTCATTCTGGTGGCTTCGTAGGTTGGGTGCCCAAGCAGACAGGAAACCACATGTGTCCCATCTGCCGCCATGTTTTTCTACCCACTCCCTCCACAAAAGCAGTTTTTTTTTTCCTTCCCAGAAACCTACAACCAGAACCAGATATTTCATCTCTGACACAAGGCTAAATTTTGGTGCCCATTATTTGTGCTGCAAATCCTTCAAACTGTTCCTCTCTCCATGCTGAGGGACTTCTCTTCCCACACAAGATCTCAGGACATGCACTGCAATCAGCTCTTACAGGAGGGAATACCAATCAGGTCGTTCCTGACATGTCCTCACAGGAGAGGAGCTATTCAGTCACGGAGGAAAGAAAAACAACTGTTAATCACGCCTGCAAAATTTCTAACAAAAACCTACAATTAAAAAAAAAAAAAAATCAATGGGTGCCTCTTTCATTTTTCTTAAATTTAAACAAAAGTAGAAAGAAGTCATTTACCACGGATCTTACAGCTAGTAAACATAGCAATGTCCACATACACGTTCAAGAATGTTTCCTGATGACCTAGCAAGTGTGAACGTTTGTGAATGTCTGCAAACAGCCAGTCTGAAGGCTGCCATACATCCTTATGGTCTCTAATAGTCACTGACCTTGGCTCATAAAACCAGATAAGTAGAGATCAGGACAATCCATTCATACACTCTATTGTATTCAACCAACATAGGAACATATTTTTAAATGGACCACCCTGGACCTCCCAGTTAGGGTCTCCATAGGAAAGTCAGATGAATAAGTTGCAAAGCTAGTAGTAACAAATAAGTAGACGAAAGGGAAGATAACGGATACGTAGGTTAGGTTACTTACTAGTATCCCTATGCCCAAAGTCAGGAAATGGGAATAATTGTTTACGTTTGACAATGTGTTTAGATAGAAGATGAGGTGCATCATAGAGCTTTCCCAGTGCACCATGCTGGCTGCACACAGGTCTGAAGGTGATTTATGATTTGCTGTCTTTAAGCAGATGGTTCTGCCTGGTGTCACGCCATCAGATGAGTTCATCTAATGGTACACTGTTTACACAGACGGAGCAAGGCCAGCAAAACAAATTGGCCCAATGAAGGACTGATTCTAAGCAGGATTTTCAATCATCCTTATTTCAGGGAAATATTACTGCTGACTGATTAAATGAAACTTTTGCTGTCTTGGTGGGTTTTCTGGAAAGATCTGTTACAGACAGACTGAATTTGGGAAATGAGACTACTTACATCTCCAATGAGGTCCTAATGGATTTAGCTCCTCTTGGATGGTTATTTGAAGAGACAAATATAATGCATTTTAAGCTCAGGTTCTGCTGTTTGACTACCAAGATAGGAAAATAACTGTCCACATCCATACGGTATTAAACTCCAGAAGAGCCAATGAAAACCAAATAATAGCACTCAGATTGTTTTATCTTCCTTACTTTGGCATTAAGTTAATATTACCCCAAATGCGCATTAGCGTATGACAACACAGACAGCCTATAAAACAAATAAAGACTCAAACACAGCCAGTATTAAAAAAAAAAAAAATCAACTCTCACCCTACTGATTTTCAGGTAGAGATGGTTGTTCTTTTAAAACTTACAGTTGGGAGTACCATTTATAGATCTCTGGCACTAGGCCATTTCTATTCGTTGGAGCACATGGCATCTGGGATTCCAAACAGCTAGCTCATCTCTTGCTACCACCTTCAAGGACACGCCAGAGAATGCATTCTGGAACTCTGTTGCACACTGTATGGAAGTGATGACTGAATGGATTTTAACACCTTTTCTTCCACAGATATTCTCTGATAACCATAAAAGAAAGGTTATCAAGCTACTTTGGAGTTTGCAATTCCATCCTACCAGGTACACGAGCAACTGGGTTATAAAACCCTTTGATGGAAGCTGTCATAAGGCAAAGATTCCGCCAGGGTCTAACATAAGATCAGTCTTGGGATTACGCCTGATGCTGTGTGCATCTTCAGTGAGTGCACATTTGTTTCTCCTGCTACTCACCCCTCATGTCTGGCTCTAATCCTGCACATGGAAAGGCGTCAAGAGCTCTATCTTCTAATTCTTATTATGTCTTTTGATAAACGTACTGTGAGGTTATCAGTACCTTCTAGTCCTTGAATGGCCAGGCCCACGAAAGTGTTTCATTACCAGGGTGCCCAGCAGAAATATGAGAAAGGGACTTGTCATCCAAAACTGTGATCGACGGGCCGGTGGCCTTGGAGTAGGGAGCCTGTGAGAATGCTGTGTGGGATCTCAGACAGGACCTCCTGGATCAGGACCTGCATTTTCACACATTTGCCTGAAAAGCACATACATATGAAAGTCAGACGCTCCCATCTGGGGCCTCTTAGGAAGCAAGTGTGTTTCTCTGAAATACAGACCTCCCTAGGAAAGCTACAAATGCAATTTTCACATGCTACAGAGCTCTAACAAAGATTCGATACTATCGGCTCACCAATGTTATCAAGCAGATGATGACAGACCCATTTTAAGAGTTCTCTAGGGGGACTGGTGAGACGGCTCAGTGGTTAACATCACTGACTGCTCTTCCGGTGGGCTGGTGTTTGATTCCCAGCATTCGCATGGTGACTCAGAATTGTCTTTAATTTAGTTTCAGGGGTTTGACATCATTTTCTGGCTTACCTGGCACCAGGCATGCACATGATACACAGATATACATGAAGCAACTATAACATAAAAAGGGTTTTGATATGAGCAAACTATTCCCTTCATTTCCTGATCCATTGTCCATGTTTATGCACACACATGTGTGTATAGATGTATATATGTCTATGTGTATATACATATATATTCACACACATACTTGTATATGTAATCATACTCACACACACTTGAATTGCTACTTGGTATAATCCTTATGACTCTTGGGAGATAATTTAAACCAAAGTAGTTCCTCTTCCTTTCACTGTGAAAAGTCAAGGATGCCAATTACCGCAAATAAGAATGCTGAAATGAACATTAAAAAAAAAAAAGATGAAACGATTGGACTATTTTCATTTTACTTGCTAGAAAGAAACCTGAGCAGTAAGTTCAGCAGGGCTGTCATGGAATATTTAGTATCTGAATGAGACTGATTCCAAGGCTTTTACTTACCAGGACTGTGATCCTGCCCCAAGCTTTCCATTTCTGAACGTCTTGTCCCACGCCATCCGAATTCTCCTGTGCAGAAGTCATGCACCTTCTGCTGCTCTTGGGACCCATCGAGCTCACTCTTTTCTCTGCCTTCTGCCTGCTGTGTTCCTCCCCAGACCATCCTATGATGATTCTGCTTCAGCATCTCAGCCCCAGTCAAATGCTTCCTCTTTAGAGAGGTCTTCTGCAAGCTGCCTCACCAGGAAACCCTGTACCTGCAACCCATACCACTCTAACCTACAGCCTTTATCCCACCCATCCAAATTAGAAAAGTGTTTCTTATATTTGTATAGTTATTGTTTGTATCCAGGAATTATCCCCCCCCCCCACACACTATTTATTTTATTCCAACACACCATGCCCATCTGTCTCCGACATAGTTAAACATTCTTATTTTGTATGTTTTTATTTGTATATGGTTTTGCAAAATGAGTACTGTATTCTATGCATAGTCAGTTTATGTTATATAAAGGCTATTAGGCTTTGTATACATACTCTTTTTATATACACGTGCACACACACACACACACACACACACATACACACACACACACACCTACATCATGCCTTCAATTCTCTACTCTATTTGCCTTTTCAATACCTGATCTGTTATTTCCAAGTATTTTCTGGCATATATTCACTAGGAATGTACATGTTCGTCTTCTCACAGGTAGACACCAACAACAATATCAACAATAAAAGAAGTTATGATAGTGGACAATTCAGGTTTTTAAAATAGATCTGTGTGAGACGCCCTCTAGGCTTTACAGCACATCCAGAAGTAGAACTGGCAGCAGGGTGTGCAAATTTTAATTTGAGCAAATTCTGGGTCTCTAAAATGGTTTCACCAGTCTAATTGTTCATCAGTTAAGACTTTAAGGTTATGACAGAGGGAACCATAACTACCTTGTTTCACTAGCCCTCTATTGTCGAAAAATAGAGAGACCATGGGAAGTGGACACTCTTCAGGATGACCAAGGCTGGGCTAAGTCCCCAAAGTGCACAATTTAACGTGCATCATGTTAACTATTCAGGAACTGAATACAGACAGAAAGCAAGAAGGGCTCAAGGATCTAGATCTCCATATAAGATCAGAACTACATGAAGAGTAAGGAACTGAGCAAGTAGGCATGAAGGATGAGTGGTTATAATTATAGAGTAGAGTATTCTCTTGGCTTCTGTTCCCTAGAAAATAAAAGCCATAGTGTCCACACTCATTGCCAAGACTTTATTCAAGGGTTTACCACAGAGGTGCAGGAGGGAGGGAGAACCTGGAATCGAGCAGGCAGAAGAACAGACACAGGGTGTTACAATTCCAATCCAAGCTCAGTTTCTAGCATCACGGCTGGTTTGCTGAGTCATGGAAGCGATGCCAGAGGTGCAGAACCACTGAGTCTTAGAACAGCTCTTGGGTGGGCGGACAGGCCAACAATTTATCTGTTGTCTTCATCCTGGCTCCTTCCTCTCAGTGGCCAAGGTCAGCTCCACAAGGCATGGACTCCAGTGTACATCTGGGCTGTGTTTTGGTTACATCCAGGCAGCATCGAGGGAAGTCAGGACTCCTGTGGGTTTAGTCAGGTCATCCCATGGGGCAGAACCCAATGTGAGAGGATTACAGAGGGTGTGTTGGTGCTGTCCTCGGTTCCAGGGAGGTTGAATTAAACCGCAGTCTTAGCCTCAGCATCACAACCACAGAGACAGCATGAGTCACTGCTAGTGCTATTGTGGCTGAGAAGCAGAGCCAGAGGCTGAGATCTTGGAGCTAGGTGTAGGCTGCAATGGAGTGCACATGTGCTGTTAGAGCTAGTTCTTTCGGTAACAACCCCAAGTAAGACTGCAGAAGAGGATGCTTGAGGCAGAGTGAGCTGTATATTAGGTATAAGATTAGTTATGAGAGAGGTGAAGAGTTTAGAGGCCAACGTGTTGTATAGGTGGTCTTTTGAAACAGTGCAGACCGACAGGATATCAAACACCGTGAGCCTGATGCACTGGCGTGTTAGCTATGTTTTGATTGCTGTGATTAAACTATCTGATAGAAGTCAAGGCAATTTTGATTTTGGCTTACCTTGGGTGGAACTGTTTGAATGCTCCCTGTGCTCGGGCAAAGATCACTGAGGTAGGAAGGCATGTCAGAAGAGTTTCCTCACTTCCAGGAGAACAAGATGCAGGAAGGATGAGGGACAGGTACCCACCCTCCGCCCCAAGGACCCACTGTCAGTCACAAATTTTCTTCCATGATAGGTCTTATCTTTGGAATTTTCCAAAACCTCTCCAAACAATACCATTAGCTCAGGGCCAATCATTCCATACCAGAGTTGTTTTGAGGGATACATCATATCCACGAAACTGTATTATTTAAGGAACACCCACAACAAGGGAAAAAAATTGCTCTTTAATAAAGATAAATGAAGACAAAATCAGATGATTAACTTAATTTATAATCTGGCACATTATAGAAAAATTTAGTATCTCTTGATTTCTAATTAGGCAAAATGCTAAGTTTTAAATTAAGTAATTATCATTTCAAGCCATTGTCTTTACTTCATGAAGAAAACCAAGAACATTCCGCGAATTCCAAAGACTCTCAGAAGCATAAGTGTAATTATGCTGGGTGATCACTTATCGTTGTATCAGCTTCCTAATCAGACCTGCTGCATGTATTAGGTGAGATGAAATACAGATGAAGGAGATGCTAGTCATGGCCTTAGGTGTTTACAGTCTACCAGAAAGGCAAAAGCACAGCCTCACAGAGATATTACAAAACAGAAAACGATACATGTCACGAAAGGGGCTGAGTGTGGTGCTGATGAAGGACCAGACATCACCAAGCAGTGACTGAGGAGAGAAAAGGGGCAGGGCTCAGAACAGAGACCTGGGATCTTTCAGACTGGATAGAAGTTGAGGTACTCAAAGGAGGGGTTGAGCACAGGCAAGGCACTGGCCAATGTAGGCAGGGCACACAAGGATGTTCTAGAGAAGAAAATAGATGAAATGTACCCAAAGTTAATGCCCATGATACTCACCCTCCGCACACACCAGACTCAGACGGGAGAATTAAACAAATGAGAGGTCACTGAGCCCTTCGTGAGTTCAAGGTCGACTGAAGAAATGACCCCAGTGGTGGAATTGGAAGATTGTATAAAATGGTAAGACTTCATCCCCATGGAGGAAGCTGAAACACTATGTTTAGGTTTCTTTCATGTCTTGGGTATCTTGGTGAATATTTTTTAAAGAGGAAACATGGGAAGAAGTTTGTTAAAATTATTTCTTTTAAATAATTAAATAATTTCAGAAAGAGCTCAGAGGTGTGCTACATTCCTCTGTCAAAGACAGAGAAAAGGCAATGAGTGACGCCCCCCAACCCCATGAGATGAGAGAACTCTCAAGCTTATTAGCTTTGTGAATTCAGTGACATGAGTGAGTTGACTCTGACTTGCTTCCCAAGGTCCACCTGCCTAGCACCTTAAATGGAGTAAGTGAAAAAAATCACTTGTAATTCTCTACCATATGGATGAGGTCAGGCCACACAGACCTTCTGCTGCCAGGTACCTCCTCAGTGACAGCATGTCTGAGCCTGCCTAGCAGACTTATCTATACAATATCTAGACATTGCCTACTAGATGTCTTCGCCACTACCACCTCCTCTTTGTTCAGCAATCTAATTTGAGACTGCAGCCCTGAAGATGTCAGAGGCAAATCTGTAGAGCGCGAGTCAAAGGATCGAAGTTCTTCCCCACCACTCCCTGCTTTCAGAGATGAGCACGCCACCCAGTTTTGAGAAATGGAAGGTAAAAAGAAGTCTCATTGGAAGCTTCTGAGAGAGACTGTACTGTTCTTGAAAAGGACACCCTGTTGCCTTCTGACAGGATTAGAAATTGCATAACTAGAGACTCTCCTGTCCAGAAGCTATGGGTGCAGTGGTTCTGGGGATGAAGCTGGCCTGCTAAAGAGAGCAGACAGAATAGCAGAAACAGTTGATAATCCTTCCTGAACTTACTCTGTTGGTGAATTGACCAACTGGAGTCTCTTGACCTTGGGACTCCTTGCTGTATGAAACAGTCATCAATGTCCTTATCATTTCAGACATTTTATGTAGGTTATTTATTAATGGCAGACTCCCATGACAACCTCACCTTCCCATTCTTCTTTCTCGGTATTTATCACATGTATAGTTACACATATAATGTCTGTTTCTCCCACTAGATTACAGATTTTAAGTTGACAGGAGAAGTTCCTCTTGATCACCCTTGAATTTCCAGGAATAAGGATTGGGGTGAATGTGTGTGTGTGTGTGTGTGTGTGTGTGTGTGTGTGTGTGTGCTTAAAGCACCCTGAGAAAGAATGACTGTGAGCCTTGTCTTCTTAAGCAATAGTCCTCCCCCTCCTCCTCTTCCTCCTCTTCCTCTTCCTCCTCCACCTCCTCCTCTTCCTTCTCTTTGTCCTCTTTCTCTCGCTTTTACCCCGCCATCCCTTCCTCCTCCTCTGATTGTTTTTTTCTCGTTTCTCTTCTGTCAGTGACGTTCTACCTGGTCGCTAGGGGAGATGTCACGGTCCTCTTCAACTCTAGTTTTACACCACTGCCTGTCCCCATCCGTGGTTTTCAAGATTTTAAGTGAATGGACAGAAAGTACCATTACATGGCTGAGTTAGTGGACCACAGTATTCATGAAACACATTTACTATGCGTTTTGTATTCTTAAAAAACACGGTAGCTTTGACTCAGTGTGTCAAGTCTGACCTAAAAATCCTTTCTTACCGTGACTTTTAGATATTTTCCTCTTCTTTGGAATTCTTCATCCCACCGTCTCTGGTTGGCCAATGGGAAATGCACAGATTTGAGAAAAAGTACCTGGACTTAATTTTATCCAGTGAGTAGAAAAACAAACAACTGCTCTTCGTCCTCTGAGACTTAATGGCCCCATTCAACAAGTGTACACAGGCCCCATTCTATGTGGGTTTATGTATGTAACAGTGCATGCTGGAGTTACAGGAGACCCGCGGCCTCCGGGTGGTTGATACCCCTAGGGAGTCGGGGTCTAACGAAGAATAGACCCTCACTGTGCCTCTCACTCTGCAAAGAAACTGCCCTTGTCCTTGGGAATCTGTCACAGACATTCCTCTGGGAGGAGGAAGAACTTCCTACAGGAGATCTCACAGCACCAGAGCACAGCATACTGCGGTGGGTGAGTATATCTATTTATATTTAGAAAATCATAACGCACGCCTCGGGATACTGTGTCTAAAAGGCCACAGGAGAGTATTAAATTACCTGCTTGAATAATCAAGAGAGCTTCACGCTAAAGCCTCACAGATTCAGGAGGTATAATCTCTGTCCCTTGAAACTCTGGTTCAGCCACTGTCCACAGCATGCATCATGTACAGTGGACTGACTAGATGAGAGTTAAGGCTCCAGAGTCCTGGAGGAGCGCGCGGCCAAGCAGCCCTTGGGTCACGTGTCATGTAGAAGGGCACCGCTGTGACACCAGAGATCATGGCCAGGGTGTGTGCGCCTGTTTGCGCTCTGGAAGGGAAGGAGGAATAGAGAAAGACTCAGCAAGGGAGAGCAAGAGCCCGCAGTGAAGCAGGCTGGAGGCACAGGGATGGAGAGGGAAGGCGGTGATGAATAGCCCCCTCAACTTTCCTCTCCCTCGGCCCACACACTTGAAATAGAAATAATAACACAGCCAACCACCCGGTTGCATCCACGATGTTATCGCCTTGCTTAAGTTGCCTCACTCCGGAGGTTCGGAGTATAAAGTGCAGACTGTCGCCGCCGCCGCAGGCCGGCTCCGGAGTACAGGTTCGCGCCGGCGCGGGTGACCCCACCTTCAAGGAAGCGGGCTCCCGGCTCTCCCACGCCACGCCGGGCTGACCCCCGCCCTCCTCCGTCCCTCCTCTCCGCCGAGCTCCCTCCTCCCTCCCGCGCGCCTCCTTCTCGCCGCGGCCCCCGCAGAGCAGCGAGGCGGCAGCACCCACGTCCCCGCAGCTCCCGCCCGCAGCGCGCCCGCCGTGTCCCCGGCTCCCACGCAGCGCGAGCGGCGGCGCCAGCAGCCCGGACCCCGCACGGTGCGCACGGCGCGCGGCGGGGCAGAGCTGAGCAGAGCCCGGCCGGGGCCGCAGAGGGGCGGAGTGGCGGAGTGGCGGAGGACGCCGAGACGCTGCGACCGCGCGGAGGGGACGAGCTGCGCACCTGGAAAGTTACCCGGCGGCCTGGTGAGACTGGGGGGCTCGGACACCCGGGGGGCTCGAGACGAGGGATGGGAGTGGGGACACGAGGGTGCCCCTGGGTGTGCGTTGCGCGGCGTGCACCTCTCCCACACCCAGCCGGTCCTCTCATGCTGCTTGCATGCGGACATGTGGACGCGTTTCGTTCTCTCCCTGTGGCGCGGGTGGCTCCATACAGCAGTTGGGTTTAGAGCGCAGTGTGGCTGCAACGTCCTTTGGGCTAGAGGCTCAGGGGCTGCTGTCACGATGTGCCATCCTGGCTTGGTTCTCCAAGGTCTGAAGAGCTGATTGGGCACACAAGACTCCTGCAAGGACTTTTACAAGTGCTTCTAAACTTATTTGGGTGTCTTGTCACTCAGCACCCTGAGGCATTTGCTTGCACATTTCTGCATATTCTCATGGAGAAGCGAAGAGAGCAAACACACGCTAAGAAAGGAGCCACTTTGAAAATGGGAGAAAAAAAGAAATGGGTTCAAGTATGAGAGCTGAACATACAGGCAGAGTGAGGAGGCCAGAGCTGAGAGCAGAACTAGCCCAGGGGACCATTAGAAAGGGTGACCCTCACTTTCAGCATGCTTATCTTGTTTCCAAAGTTCTGTAGGAAACGAGCTTTTTTTTTTCCCCCTTAGAGTGCAACATTCCACCTGCTCCCTGCCACACCTCCATACGCACACGCGCCTTAGAAACCATTTTTCATCTTTGCAGGTTTCTATTTAGCTAGTGGAGAAGGCGGTCATACCACAGAATATACAACAGCTGTTGCTCGTGTTCCTGTTGCATTTTGCACACTGGTCTAGTGAGGTGATTGGGTGAAGAATTCCCTCTGGAGAATTAGACTGGTCTCTCCATCCCAACCTGCCCTAACTAAGAATTTGCAGAGATGATACCTCTGAACCCGGCTTGTAACGGTCCTTGACTCCAGGCCTCTGCATCCACAGGATGCAAATGGGAACTCTCTTTAGAGGGAAAGAAGGCACGCCGCCTCTGCCCTGTTAGCCAAGCCCTGTAGTCTCCTGTTGTCTGATTTCTCTGTTTCCCAGTTGTCCCCTCTTTTCCTATGTTTTCATTTTCTCCAGCCACCTCAGCAGCTCGTTTTCTTGGGCTTATCAGTACTCTTATTTCTACTGTTGTAAAACTCCTCTGCATGCCCCCTTAGTGCCATTCGGAAGTCCCAACTCTGGCTTCAGCTCTATCCATGGGACTTTTAAATGAGGTCTATCTTCAGTCTGCTGAGATGGCTAACCTCTGTGCTTTCCCTCCTGATTCCCCCTCCCTTTGACACACCTGGAATTTGAGCTGTGGCCTGCTCAACTCTTGCAATGTCCATTTCCAAGCTGTCTAGCAGACTTCTGTCATTCCGACAATGTTTCCTTATCCTTTTCTGTTTTTTACTTCTCCCACAAATTATATTTCCACAGGTATGCCGTGCCCACACTTGGCAGTGTAGGTATTTCTTTCTTATGTCCCTCCATGGTCTAGTCTATTTGTTTGAATTCAGGTCTTTACCTCTGCAGAATTAGCCTGACTTTTTTTTTTTATTAATTAATTAATTTATTTACATTCCAAACCCGACTTCTCCTCCCAGCCCCTCCCTCACAGAGTCTCTCCTGCCACCCCTCCCCATCTCCCTTGAGAGGGTGGGCCCCTCTGGGTTTTCCCCCACCCTGGCACATTAAGTCTGCCAGATTAAGGACATCCTCTCCCACTGAGGCCAGACAAGGCAGCCATGGAGACTGAGCTGTCTGTCTGCTATATATGTACAAGGGGCCTTGTCATAGCTCATATGTGTTCTTTGATTGGTAGCTCAGTCTCTGAGAGCTCCCAGAATTCCAGGTTAGTTGACTTGGTTGATATTCCTGTGAGGGTTCCTTTCCCCTTCAGGACCTTCAGCTCCCACCCCCCACCCCCCCGTCCCCGTCCCCGTCCCCTTCCTTAAGTGTCCTTTACCTCCATCCGTCCAATGTCTGGCTGTTGGTACCTGTTCAGTCTGCTACTGGGGAAGCCTCTTAGAGGATAGCCATGCTAGATTCCTGTCTTCAAGCTTAACAGAGTGTTATTAATAATGTTAGGGATTGGTGCATGCCCATGGGATGGGTTTGGAGTCGGTTGGCCTTTTCTTCAGTCTCTGCTTCATCTCTGCATTTCTTTTAGATAGGACGAATTTGGGGTCAAAAGTTTTGTGATGAGTTCCTGTTTTTATCCCTTTTCTGGGGGTCCTGCCTGGCCACAGATGATGGGCTCTTTAGGTTCTATGTCCCCACTGTCCTGTATTCCAGGACCCTGAGACTTCCTAGAGATCCCCCACTCCAGCTGCAGATTTTCATTTATTCTCCTGGCCCTCCGGGCTCTGTCCTGTCTCTCCCCATACCTGATCCTGCCTCCCCACCCTCCTTCCCCTCCTCCCCCTCTTTATCACTGTTCCCTCCCTCCCTAGGCTTCCTATGACTATTTTGTTTTCCCCTGTAAGTGGGATTTAAGAATCCTCACTTGGGTCTTCCTTCTTGTTTAACTGCTTTGGGTCTGTGGAGTGGATCATGGGTATTCTGTACTTTATGGCTAATATCCACTTATCAGTGAGTACATACTATGCCTGTCCATTTGGGTCTGGGATACCCCACTGGGGATGATATTTTCTAGTTACATCCATTTGCCTGCAAAATTCATTATGTCCTTGTTTTTAATAGTTGAATAGTACTCCACTGTGTAAACAAACCACGTTTTCTGTATCCATTCTTCAGTTGCAGGACACCAGGGTTGTTCCCAGTTTCTAGCTATTACAAGTAAAGGTGCTATGAACATAGTGGAGCACATGTCCTTGGGTATGATGGAGCATCTTTTGGGTATATGCCAAAGAGTGATATAGTTGGGTCTTTAGGTAGAACTATTTCCAATTTTCTGAGAAACCATCAGATTGATTTCCAGAGTGGTCTTACCAGTTTGCAATCCCCCCAGCAATGGAGGAGTGTTCCCCTTTCTCCACATTCTTACCAGCGTATGCTGTCCCTTGAGATTTTGATCTTAGCCATTCTGATTGGTGTAAGGTGGACTCTCAGGCTGACTTCTTTTCTTTGCATAAGCATCTTGGCCCATGGCCAACTCAACACATCTTCTGTCTCCATAAGGCACCTTCTGTGTGACTCCTTCCTCCTTCTGTGTAATGGAGGATTACTGTAGATGGTGCTCCATGGAACATGTATCACTAAGTGAATAAATGACACGGAATGGAAGTCATGCCTTCCTCCAACCAGTCCAAGATTAAAACATTGGGACTGACTGACTTGCCTCGTGGTCTCTTGTGCAATTAGAGACCACACCTTGAATTTGATTCTCAATTGCCTCTATGTTTTAAGATTATTTTTTAAAAAAATTGAGATTATGATATAATCACATTTCTTCCATTTCTCTCCCTCCCAAGACCCCCATCTATCCCTCTTGCTTGCCTTCAAATTTATGGCTTTGTTTTTCATTGTTATTTTATGATATATCATAAAATATAATATGATACATGATATATATATATATATATATATATATATATATATATATCCTGTTCAGTTCATAGATAGTCTATATGTATGTGTGTTCACTTGTGTGTATACTTGCTTGTATGTGTGTTAGCTTGTATATGTGTTTGCTTGTATGTATATTTTCAAGGCCTGGCCCTTTGGTGTAAGACAGCAAATGAGTGTACTCTTGTGGTGAGTCCTGGTCACACGTTCCAGGACAGGTAGTGTGGCCAGGAGCTAATTCCAATGCATACCATTCTCAGTTATAAGATTAACCAGGGCTCTGAACCTGCTTCACCTGTCCTTACCAGTTCTTCCGTCTGGTGGCTTGGTTCTGCTTACCCCACATACTCTTCCTTGGGGAAACTCGCTTTTCCTGGTCCCAGTTCTCCTCAGTCGCCTGTAGTTCTGTGTGAAGCTATCTCTCCTCACTTTAACAAGTAGCTTCCTACCACAGCTCCTTTCTTTCCAATCTAAGAGTCAGATTTTCAAGCTGCTGTTCCTGGTGTGTCACTAATCCCAGGGAGCTTCTTCAGTCTCCACTTGTGTGTCAACTACTGCTACGAGTCTTAGGCTCCTCCTTTCATTTGATTTCCAGCCCTTCATTTATTACTGCCTACTGCACTTCTGTGCTTGAAATGTACACATCGCTCGTTCTGAGCATGTCCCAAATTAAACTGGTGCTCTGTGTCCCAAATCTGCTCCTCATTCCGGCTAATGGCATCACCTCTCATCCTGTCGCCACAAGGCGAACATGAGGTCGTTACTCTCTTTCTTTCCATCAAGTTCCATCAGCTGTAATGTCCTGATTTGTGCATGCCTGACCACCTGTCTGCCTTTATGGTTCATATGCTGTGAAGCATCCCCACCCCACCAAAGGAGCTGAATGGAGGGCTACTGAACTGTTTAACATATGGGATACATAGTATTCATAAAATTCATGCTGTGGGGTGGATTCTTCCATAGATAGCTGCTAGTGGCTGGAACACTGGTATGACAAGCTCACATGGTTGTGAATTGAGAGGAAAGCATTCTCAACATCAAGATGCTAGGCATGGATAAAACAGCAGCTGACTCCAAGCCGTGTCCCATGTCCACGGTCACAGGGCACGTGGAACGAAGCTTATAATTGTAGCACTGATAGGGGACTCAGCTGTTTCTCGAAGGGTCAGCTCTGTATGGGCTGCTTCAGGGAGAAGAAGCAGGGGTTTAGATACTCTGTGATGGTTACTTATTCTCTAAAAGAGCTCTGAAGAGACAAGCAAATGGTAGTGTCATACAGCTATGTATCATTTTCATATAACCTCAGAATTTTATCTAAGGAAGCCAGTGCAATCCCCTCCTCCAATTTCAAGCTGAACTGCCAATATGATAAAAGTAATCTATTCTGCTTTTCATGATTGATTGAAGGAGAGGAAATTGCAGTTACCTGTAACCATCACTTCTGTGAAATCTTCTGTAGTAATGTTTTCCTCCTCCTGGTTACCATGGAGATGGTCTGTATTTTTCCTAGTTCAGGAAGTCTGAGCTATGAGAATAGGTTTGAGACTCTCTGGGCTGGCTCTAATCTCATAAGCACTTGTCACTCGGGTGGGTGCAGTCGCCTTTGTTTTACTCCCCCTAAGCTTTCTTCGTTTGGTTTCATAGTTATTCCAGGAGAGTTATCTTCTAAAGGACAGCCATGACTACACAGCTTGAAAAAGAACTTGGCTTGCATTAAAACCCAGATACCATAATAAGGCATGTGCATTTTCAGTTCCTTACTCCAGCAGATTCCTCCGTTTTAGCTTGTTACTCATTACTTTCCTTCCGCCCGTCATCCACTTAGCCCATTTCCTCAGTGAGTTAGGCTTCAGGTTTTCTTGCATTTAGTTCAAAGTAAGTTTTCTAAGTAATAGATGCTCTACTTGGGGACAGTTTTAGATTTATAGAAAAGTGCAGTGCCTATGTACCACCACCCCCCCCCCAGTTTTCTTTGTTCCTAGCAACATTAAAAACAGATTTTAAGAGAATGTTTCAAATTTATTTTTATTCGTGTGCATGTGTGTGTATCAGTGTGCATATGTGCCATGTGTGTGTGGTGCTCACAGAGGCCAGAAGAGGGCACCAGAGACTCTGGAGCTGGAATTAGAGCCACTGGTGAGCTACCTGTGTGGGTGCTGGGAACTGAAACCTGGTCCTCTGGGTGTGCAGCCAGGGCCGTTAACCTCTGTTAACCATCTTGTAGCAGTGTGATATCAGTGTTCGCTACAACTGATGAAACAATATGGACACATTACTAAAGCCCATGATTATAATTGGGTTTATTCTTTGTATTGAATATGCCATGTGTTGGGACAAGTGCATGATAACATATATCTATTATTGCAGTATAATACAGAATAGTTTCAATGTCACAAACACCATGGTATTTAACTTGTTTGTTCCTTTCTCCCTTGCCCGCCATAGCTCTTGACAGACACTCATCTTTTCACTGTTTAAACCTTTTCTATTTCCCATAATGCTGTGCCGTTGGACTCATACAGTATGTTTGCTCTTCCAGTTGGCGTCTTTGTTTAGTGATTTGTAACTGAAGTTCCTCTATGTCTTCTCATATTTTTTTTTTTAACCGCTTCTCCTTATCCTTGAATGATACTCTGTTAAATTGATGGACTGGAGTTTCTTTGTTAACCAACAGAAGGACATGGTTGCTTCAAAGTTGGCAGCATTCATGAATAAATTTGATGGTTGTGAGGAAGCCATGTGATTTCTATTGGAAAATCAGGGAGAAGGGGACATGATTACCTGAGTGACAAAAGCCTGCTCTGTCTAGCTAAGTGACTGTATCACCTTACATGGCCTCTGGTCACACGAACCTTCCTGTCAGCCCATACCCTGCCAGCTTCGGTGTGCTCTGTGCTGTGGACTGTGACCTCCGTGTCTCGGGATCTCCAATTAGTTTGACACTATCTGCTCACAGATAACTGTTTCCTCCTGCCTTTCTTTGCTCTCTATGAATCTAGAGTGAGATATCTGCTCTGGCCTTTCCCCATTTTCCAGGCTTGTTTAAACTGTTGTGTGTTGAGAACACCTCCTTTATTTGCTCGACTACCTCATTGTCTTCTTTGGCAGCGTTTTCAGTTGTAACAAAGTATAAACATAACAATTTCTCCTTTACTCATGTATTTGTAGGTTTTTTTTTTTTTTTTTAATTTACCACTGAATCCAAGATCATCTGGACTCATCTATGCTAGCTTCTAGATTTGAGAGTTTTGTGTTTAGACCCACGATCTACTCTCAGGTCAGATTTTTTAAAAGCTGTAAAGTCTGTGCTTGGGTGATTTTGCTCTTTGCCTGCATGTGGCTCTTAAATGTGCCCTGTTCTCCATCGGCTTGGCTTCCCTTTACTCTTTCTTCAAGGGTCAGATGTGCAGGATCTGAGGCCACTTCTGGGCTGCTCTTCAACATTGATCTACGTGGCTATTGTCTCCCCAGGGCTCTCTCAGCCGCTCTCTTTCTCTTACCCTCTCAATGTTTGTAGCTTTGTTGTGAGCGCAGCGTGGGCTAGAGTCAGCTCTCTGAGTGCTCTCCTTTAATAGCTTGCTTATTTGGTGTAGTTTTTAACCAATAACCCTTGTTTTGATTGAGATAAGCCATTCCCTTGAGTAAATCATGCTAACACTAATAATACTGTTTAGTATTCATTAGGCCATAGTGACTTACACCGAGAACAGTGCTAAATGCTTACCGTTATCTCTGTCATACGACCCTCTAAGAATTCTACATGATATGCGAGTTTTTATCTGTTTGTCTATCTGTCTGTCTAAATGTCAATCTGTCTCTTCTGTTCTTATCATTAAAGCCTAGGAGCTGATCTGAGGACTCAGAAAACTAGTTAAAAGTCCTTAAACAGGGACTCTGGCTCTGCATCCTGAGCCATCTTGCATGCTCATACATATGTTTGTAAACACTCCGTGTTTGTGTGTGTGTGTGTGTGTGTGTGTGTGTGTGTGTGTGTGTGTGTGAGAGAGAGAGAGAGAGAGAGAGAGAGAGAGAGAGAGAGAGAGAGTTTGTATGTGTATCTCTCTGTGTGTACCTGTGTATGTGTATGTGAGTGTGTGTGAGTTTGTGTGTATGGGTGTCTCTGTGTATCTGTTTATGTGTATGTGTGTGATGTGTGTATGTGTGTATCTGTGTGTGTATGTATTCAAATCTCTCTGTGTGTATATGTGTGTGTGTCTTCCTCTCTCTGTGTATCAGTGTGTGGTATGTATACCTGTGTGTGAATCTGTGTATATTTGTGTATTTGTTTATGTCTGTGTGTATGTCTCACTCTCTGTGTATCTATATATGTGTGTGTGTGTGTATCTGTGTCTGTGTGTCTGTGCATGTGTGTATGTGTGTATGTATCTGTGTCTCTGTGTCTCAGTGTGTGTATCTGTGTGTGTGCATATGTGTGTGTGTGTGTGTGTGTTTCTCTGTGTGCTTGTGTATGTGTCTGTTCATGTGGCTGCATTTCTATCAGACTCTAGACGAGTAGAGGGAGCAACAAACATTATCTAGATGAGAGCCATGGTTATGTTTTTAAACTACAGACAACAAAGCAGGCAACAAAGCCACATTTTGCCACACTGACTGCCAGGTGACACTCAGCCTACAAGTCCTTCCTAGAGTCTTTGCTCTGTAAGTAGCTTCTTCTGCAGAAGGAGAATTAGGATAATGACAGACACTGCTATTATCATCTCCTCTTGCTAAATGCCAGGGCTTCCTTCCTCTCTCTCCTGTGTATCCCCACTCCAGTGAGTACTGCTGTTCTGCCTTTAGAGATAACTCAGTGAGCCTTTTCGATTAAAACATTTCTCTTCAGTGTGTGAGAATAAGTAGAATCTACACTAAGGAGGTGTCAAGCTTGAGGAAACCTAGAAGTTCTTGATATAATTTTTGTTGTCATTCAGACTGTTTTCTCATCCCTAGCCTTTTGGTAGGGCTCTTTTCCTGAGTTTTCTTGTTTGTTGTTTTGTTTTTGTTTTGTTCTACAGTGTGATTTTTTTCTCAATGGAATGTAGTGTCCAGGAAGAGTAAGGTCTCACTCTCACAAGGGAGTATTTGCATCTTTAAGGACCTCTTGTCTGGAAGGTATCCACTTGCTTAGACTTCTGCCTCATGCAGGAATTCAATTCTGTGTTGAATTTATATGTCCATCCATCCATCTCTATAAATGTACATAAATCCATCTCTAGCCTCATCCTGCCAAAAGAGCCCTTCATGTACCTCATGTCTCCTACGTGTTTTGCTTCACACAGGGGTGCTTTGCAATCTTCATCATGACCCATATGAAACGGAGACAAATGTACCCATTTTATAGATACAAGAATGAAATTGGAGATGCCACGTTAACGTACAGGAGGTCAGGAGAGGGTGGGTTGCTTCTTCCCCTTGTGTATCTTGAATCTGTTGCTCAAGTTAAACTGGACTTTTCATCTCTAAAGTCATTTCTTATTGCATCATCCACTGTCCTCTAATGTAAAAATGATTGTAATAATCTGTAGCTGCTAGACTGATGGGGCAGCATCCTACGGCTCAATTCTCCTTGTGGGTAGCAATTCATATTTGAGAAATTGCTTACCCTAGTGACAGCTAGGCAGCACACAGTGTGAATCTAATCAGATCCTGTGTGGCCAGAGGCTTGATACCTTGCTTTAGGGGTAGCAAAACTTAAACAGGTGACTGTGAGCTCATGCCAGTCTTGAAAGGCCTAGTAACTTGTTCAAGTCAGTGACTTGAAAGGTAAGTTAGCTGCTCTAAATTTTTCCCATTTTCTAAACACTTCACAAGGTTTGTACAGCTTCCAAGGTGACCTCAGGGAAACAGAGGAGATGGTGAAGGTTTAATGCTCTACACTTAATTGTGCTTTAGGTTGTAAGATGACTGGATTGGTACAGATTTTGCTCTGTCCATATACAGCAACGATTCTTGACTTCCTCCTATCTGGGATGTTGTAACTTTTTATTGTTAAATCCAAGTGCTAATATCCATGAGAGACTATGGATATACTCCACAGAGTATATGGTACTCCCGGCTCAGTAAACAGTTGTTTCATGAATACAGAATGAGTCATTAGTTCAATATTAAAATTTAAATCTGTTTATGCTTGCCATGTTCTCTATAAGACAATTCTATTTCCTCCTTACCTTTCCTTGGCTGGAAATGCTTGCTCACAAATCAAAAGGTCTGTCTAGAAAGTAGCTTAGGGCTGCATGACAAAGACTTGCACACATGTTAATTTCAGAGACCTGTGGGAGCACCTTTCAGAATATCACTCAAGTTAATTCTCAAGTCTCAGACTAATGTCTGATGAATTGCTTATTCTGGATACAAGTCTGTCCAGGCTTACTTCTTTAAATTCTCCTCTCCTTCATCTTCCTATGTGATGTTAATGGGTAAAAATAACGAATGCTGCTCGGTGAACAGAAGCTTAAAGGTTATGTCTGCTCCATGCCCACTGCTGTGGAAGCAACTCGGCATAAGCTTATGTTTATTAATGGCTGCTCCCAGCGAGAATCAAGTGTTAAAAGACGAATTACTTCCTGTTTCTGTCTTGATCTTGTGCAGCTTCCATTGGATGGTTGCGTCTGTTTAAAATTTGGAGACTGTTAACTTTTTGCATCCAGTCAGCCTCTGTAGAGGCCACGTTTAATTTGGCAGAACTCGTGAAATCAAGTCAAGATCTTTGTTTTTCCCTGAGCTAGAAATCCGAAGCTGGGGAGCCGAAATGCATGTTTATAAACTTCAGTTTTTATCCTCTGTTTCTGATTTCATAAAATCATAATTAATCCAGATTTTTTTTCACAGTTGATATACAGTTCTCCAGACTAAGCCATCTAATACTGCAATACTTGGTGTACAAAGAGCAGCTAGTCGAGGCAGCATCTGCTGAACTTCAGCTGTGCAAATTCCGCTGCTAGGAGATTTTGCGACATAGGTTTATGACCTGCAGGTGATTTACTTTTATAAACGATTTTATCGTTTAATCTTTAATTATGTGTAGGCTTCTGTGAGTGTAGTGCTTATGGAGGCTGGAAGGGGGCATTGGATCTCTGGAAGCTGGAGCTACAGGCGGTTGTCAGCAGTTGGTACTCTGAATTGCTAAGCTATATCTCTAGCCCTGATTTACATTTTAAAAATTTACTCTTATTTATGTAGAATTGGCTTAGTAAACCTAAACATACTACTTGATTTCCATTGACGTCATAACATCAGTGAGAGAAAACGTTTTGGTGCCAGCCTTTTGCATTTATAGTAAATGTCAAAATAAATAACAAAGCTTTGAAAATTTTTAAAACAAATACATGGCAAATCAACAAAAATTATCTCTAATAATCCCTGATCTTCTTGTACCCTGATTAGTAATAACTTTGGGATTTCCAAGAGGCTGTGTGTGCGCACGCACATGTGTGTGTGTGTGTTGTGTATGTGTTGTGTGTGTGTGTATACACGTCACTGTTTAGAATACACTTGGAAGCTATGGGCCATAGGGGTTATTTCTCAGCATCCATCTACCTTGTATTTTTGAAATAAGGTCTCTCACTGGGATCCAGGGTTGGCAAATTAGGCTAAACTGCCTGGCCACCCAACCCCAGGTGTCCCTCTGTCTCCCAGCACTGGGATTAGAAGCCAGACTGGGTATAGTACTCAGATTTCCATGCCTGCATGTTTAGCATTTTCTGAATTATCTCCCCAGCCCTCCTGTGAGGAGATATCCCATCTCTTTTGCAAATGTTTGTGTTGTTCATACATGTATGTGCATGTTCCTGTGTGTGTGTGTGTCTGTGCATGTACATGCGCGGATTCACATACATGTCTGTGCCTAGGCAAGCCGGAAGTCGATGTTCTGTGTTATAAATTTATTTCTACATTTTGAAGCATGGTCTCTCACCCAAACCAGGAGCTCACTAATATAGATAGTCTTCTTACACACCTTCTCCAGTTCTTTCCTGTCTCTATCCTGGGCACTGGGAATACAGGCAGACTGCCATGTCTATGCAGAATTCATGTGGGTACTAACTTAATTCCTCACACTTGCTCGGCAAGTGCTGTACCCACTGAGCTATCTTTTGAACCCTGAAGATATTCTTAATAAAAGAATGGAGCTTCAAGCCACGGGCCATCGTTTTTGTACAACTTGGCTTTGGGACCCAATGTGAAGAATGTAGAAGAAGAAACTTCATACTGATGTTTTCTTCTCAGAGATCACAGTTCACAGTTGTTAACACCAGCATTGGCATAAAGACACTTACTCATATACCAGGCCAGAACAGATTGCTAACAGAGAGAAACCGGCTTTGTTATCTCTAAACCAAGGGGAGCTTTTTTAAAAACTGTAGCCCAGTGGGTGTGGTGGGAGTTGTGGTATTTTCCAAGCATCTGTCGAAGTGAATGCTCCTTTGCATTTAATCTCTGCCATGGTGACATCCAAATCGCAGTCCTGTTAGGATGTTTTTGACAACTATCCAGAGAGAAGCACTGGAAGGGAACAGTAGGTGACTAAGGCCAGTTGTAGAAAACGCTTAGGTGTGATGCCCTGTACTGCTCAAACGACAGGGAAGAGCGAACCGAAATGCTAACAGCTCTCTACAGAGGGATAAAAGAACTCTGGCATTAGTTTCCTCTGTAAGAACGGAGGGCTTTATTGCTCATCAAAGGATGATGACTGCTGTGCGTCCGTTTATGAAGCAGACTGGAAAGGGGAGGGCTGTGAGAAAGTGGACCTCCGCCCGCTCATTCTCAGTTCTGTACCCTCCCTTAGGTTCTTGAGCAACATGGGAAATGGTTCGGTGAAACCCAAGCATGCTAAGCACCCAGACGGCCAATCAGGGAACCTCAGCAATGAAGCCCTGCGGAGCAAGGTGGCAGAACTGGAGCGGGAGCTGAGGAGGAAGGATGCAGAACTTCAGGAACGGGAGTACCACCTGAAGGAGCTTCGGGAGCAGCTGGCCAAGCAGACTGTGGCCATCTCGGAGCTCACAGAAGAGCTGCAGAGCAAGTGCATCCAGCTGAACAAGCTTCAGGATGTTATTCATGTGCAGGGAGGAAGCCCACTGCAGGCCTCTCCTGACAAAGTGCCTCTGGATGTTCACCGCAAGACCTCAGGCTTGGTCTCTCTCCACAGCAGGAGGGGGGCAAAGGCTGGAGTGTCTGCAGAGCCAACAACTCGAACCTATGACCTCAACAAACCGCCTGAGTTTTCCTTTGAGAAAGCGAGAGTCAGGAAGGATTCCAGGTAAGAAGTTTCTGTGACCTGTTCATTCCAGTGGCCTTCACAGGAGAAAAGACCAGCGAGGTGTCTATGGATGGCCAGGGGCACGAAACTTTCAGTTGTGGGTATGGAGAGCCTTGTGGAGAATGTCTTATTATGCAGCCTTTTCTTTAGATCTGGAATTGTGCCCGGAGGCTGAGGTATTCTGAGACAGGTGCAACTGAGGGACCGAATTATTCTCTTGACATTCTCAGAGGATGGAAGATTTCTTAGGAAGTGTTCATGTCTGTTCCTAAGCAAGCAGACTTAATACACACAGAGCACAGTGGGGTCCAACCTGCCCAGCAAAGCCAGCTTCTTAGCCACTGGTCTTTGAGAGTCCTGAGAAGGACCATGATGGATGCTCAAGGGAGGATGACTTCATCCACTCACTGCACAGTTCCTGTTGAGTGTTGTTCCTGCCAGCCACCATGATGGCTGCTTAAGATAAACAGACAGATCTCCTCATCTTGTGGGGAGAGAGAGCACACACAGAGAGACAGATGAGGACTGTATAATTATTAATTGGGATACATGACACAGTGAACAGAAGTGCTGTCAGAGGTGTTGGTGGGCGCTGAGAGTAAGTGGGGTTGTCATGAAGGCCCAGCTGATGGATGAGGTGACCTTTAGCTGAAACAAAAGGACAAAACGGGCAGAAATTAGGTGAAAAGAGCAAAGGGAACAAATTAAAAGTTAGAATTGATTTCTAAAGCCAGACTGCTTTCCCTTTCAGTGTCTTAAATCAACATGTAGTAAGTGTGTATATTTATATGAGCAATGTGATATTTTAACATATGCATATGGTATGTGTTGACAAAATTGGAAATTTAGGGTTTGTGTGTTTCTTATCATGTATTTATGTTTGGGACGAAATTTTGAAACATTGAAGGAAATGTAGAATTTCTCCACTACTTTCTTCGTAAGTGTCTCCCAGTGTATGTTTAGGAGTACAGTTCTGACTAACATTTGATTTCCTGATTAGGAGAGGAAGGTAAGTTATGGTCGCCTTTCTGTGTGGCCTTTCAATAAGCACTTGTTAATTGACGTGAGCTCTTAGACTGATGCCATCTTGGCAGAGCCTGCTGCTCTGTGCAAGATCTGTGAAATTAAATCAAATTTTAATTTACTCACAGGCGCAAGCAACATAAATCAAGACAAAACATCCAACTTAAACAAATAGCTGATTAATCTTGACAACAAAATTAGGAAGGGAGCTTTAATTCTTCAATTTGTTGACTGCAGTTGGAACAGTGAATAATCAATAAATACCTGAAAGGAAAACAGTCATACTGGGTTATTAATCATACAATTCTGTAGCTGAATGAATCTGATTAATATTAGTCATTACAATGGTTTTGTGGACAGAATCCAAAGTTTTGTTATTAGTTGGTTTAGAAGGGTCTTATCTATTTATTCCTTTCAAAATAATGGCTATTTTAGTGGCCTGGATTTATAAATTATAGTTATAAACATATGCATATTTTTAGAACTTGCATATTATCCACCATTCTTTATGGTAGACTATGTATTTTGATATATGAATGTATACTTATATTCTATGTATATAATGTATACATATATACTATGTATTTTGATATATGAATGTATCCTATGTATCATCATCATTATATTCACACAGACATTATGTGGGCATAAGTAATAGATTATTTACTGCCATCCCCAAATATTCTCAAATCGAATCTGGCTTTATATATGGGACAGTATCTGAGAAAACTTAGAACTAATCTATCTTTGACTTTCTCTCTACATAAGCTATTATGTTCTTCCTCTTAAAACCAAGGATTTGTTTATTTATTTTGTCCAAAGACCAAAAACCTGCACTCATCTTGAGTAAAAGCACTAGTCTCCTAGAGCACACTAACATGCACGAGCATGTTCCTTTGACTTGCTGGTTAGCTTGGTTATTCCATAGTAAAGAAAATTATTATTTAATTCCATAGTAAAGAAAATTATTATTTATGTACTAAGAGTTTTTAAGCTAATCCCCTATGGTTTTTCTTCTGTGTTTCATGAAGGGATCACAGAAAAGGCAAGGCAGTGTGTCTCTGAGGAAGAATTATCAGTGACTCCTCTTACCCCAGTAGCAAGCCAGATGGGCACAATTCTATGTGTAGATCAGATAAACAAAGGGACTAATTGGGTTTTGTTTTGCTTCGTTTTTCAGTACTGGAGATCAAAAGATGAATTGATTTCTTTAATGATTAGTCCTAAATAGGACAGCAGATAATTCATGCCCTAATAATTCTCATATACTTTCACAGAGCCTTGAGGTCATAGGTGAACCACTTAAGTAGACTATGGGCCCACCACTGCTTATTAACCACCTTGTGTTTCAGTTTTACTTGACAAGTGTACAAAGGCATTTCTCCTTCAGTCTGAAATCACTGATTGAACACAGCTAGCTCAGTCAGCTCATAGAGGTGATCTTATACAGTGTTAGGAGTATTTACCAACTGCAATTCATTTTCTCACTCCTAAACACTTCTAGTTTTCGAGAAAAGACCCAAATAAATCTTAAATATCTTATAGGCAGTTTATGAAGAAACTTTATAAGAAATAACGTTCTAGAAGTCAGAGAGCTAGGAATACAGGCTGTTGCTCACTAACGAGGCCTGATATACACAGCCCATTGATTCGGCCACTTTCCAAGCAGAACCCGCTAGAGATGTAAGAATGTACTCTGTTAAAATGGCTCTCCTGTTCATTCCTAGGCTCTCATAATTTATTCATTGAGCTTCTGTAATGTTTCCTGGATGGACTGAAAGCTAAATTTATACCTAATATATATGTGTCAGATACATTTTTGGATAACTTTTGCTCTCCACACTTGCCCAAAAAGCTGTTGAATATCAGATGATTTTTTTTTTAAAGAATACCTTTGTTAGCAGAGATCTCTTAACATTAATAGCTTAGGGATCTAGGAACTGCCATGAAAATCAGAGGATAAAATTTGATGGAATGATGAGTTAAGAACTTCAAAGTTCAGTTTCAATAATCCAGGAGGAACTGTCACAACAGCCCAGCCTTTGACTTTTGAGACCTCTGTTCAGCCACACTGTGATTGAAGAGTGAACGTCATTGATTTTCAAGGCAGTCTCAGCTCATGCCAGCTTTATTGACCTGAACACACTAAATATATTATTAGAGTTTTAAGAGGCAACCTCTGTGCTGGTCTAGAAGTTTTTATCTTCTACAGTTCAAAGATTTGTTCTCCAGGATTTGGCTCTACAGTGGTCCGGTGCTGTCTAGTAGATCTTTGTACAGTGACTGAAAGGCTCTGTAGCCTGTGCTGTCCAGCATCATAGCCGGTAGGCAGACGTGGCTCTTGGATGTTTGAAATGTGAGTAATGCCTGTAAGGAGATGAATTTTCTACTTTTGATGCTTACAGTTATATCCTACATGGGTCTGAATAGTACTGGTTCTTCCATTCTAGAATATTTGTTTTCTGTTACTGTTATGGCCATTGATGGGGTCGTGACCTCTGTGGGCTTTGGGAATACTGTACAGGTAAAGTAAGAGCAATTTTAGGCCCAGCCACAGAGAATGTGGATGCTTCAGAGAGACTGAAGTGATCACAGAGCAGAATCTCTGTGAAGCGGCTCTGGATATAGGCAGTGCTTTGTAGTCATTTGGCACTGAGCCTATGGAGCAGTTTAGATCTTCAAATGCAGACGGCTGAGTAGGCACGCCGTCTGCTTCTGTTACAGGCACCAAGGTTTATTACAGTATCCTAACTCTTGTGAGACTTAGTACATTCCATTAGGTGTTTTGGTCTCAGGTTACAATGTAAGGTAGGTGAATATCAGAAGTCCTTGCAGCTAGAGGCTTAGGGATCATTTCCTGCTACTCTTGTCTGGGAAGAGTATGGAAAGGCTCATGTCAACATTACAAAATATACCCCAGTAGAAGGAGAATTCAGACTGGATTCTAAGATTGACTTAGAGACCTCTGATATTCGGGATCTACCCACAGACATCAGTCCCACAGTTCAGGTCCCACAATGCTTTATGATAACAAACTCTACTGGTGAGCAATGGTGGTGCCTCCTCCCTCTGAGTAGGACCTGCCCATTGCACCGATGATTAGCGTCAGCCATGTCCTAAGAGAGGCCGGTGAGTAAAGGGAGTGATGAGTGGATTTGACCCCAGCCATGTTGTATATGGCGGAGCACATGTGTATGAATGAATCCCGTGCTTCTTGAGGCTAAAACCAAGAAGGGGCTCAGTGCTTCTGTCCATGCCTGGTTTGCCAAGAGCACCAAGGTAGCCATGCATCCAGAGGTCAGACCAGTTACTGGAAGGAAGTTTTCTGTTTCTGTAGATGTTGCTTAGCGAACTCCAGCCTTGGCAGAGCAAAAATTAGAAGCTCATGCTGAGTGTCTGGTGGAACACAGGCACATTTATCTGCCACATCTGGCAAGTGGCAGCTCTGAGCGCCTTTTGCTAAGAACGCTTAGACTATCATTTGAAACTATTGTTCTTCTGTGAGAAGGAAAGATAAAACAAAGGCTTGCCAGGGGCCTCAGAAGAAGATTTCAGTTTCAGGGAGGACAATTAGTTTTGTTTGTCACTCCCACCCCAGGGGGGATGAATAGGTAAAAGTGGCAAATGCTGTTGAATCATACACTGGGGCAGGATTGGGGAGGGGACGGAGTGAGGAAGAGTGTGCGGGTCTTATTTGTGCTTCCTTTCTGAGGGAGTACTGTAGGTGTGCATCAGAAAAACGGGCTCCCCTCAGGCAACAGGAACGTTCTTATGGGAAGAAATAATGGAGGTCTATTAACAAATGTGTGCTAGTCACCAGTCTGCTGCTTCCCCAGCATGGGGACACATAATACAACAACCCTTGTAGATGGTCACTCCCCTACTTTATGTATTACACACACACACACACACACACAGACAGACACGCAATAACTGTGTGCTAGACACAAGTCTAAATACTGCATAGTTTCGGAGAGATGTAATGCTTACAACAACTCTGTAGATCATCACAACCCACTTTACATAAGAGAAATCTGGGTCATGAGGAATTATGTCACTCACTTAAGGGTGCAAAGTTCTTCATTCCTGGACAGGAATTCAGAGGCCCAGAAGTGGCTCTACCTTCTTCTCTGCATGATTTTTCCAAAATTAGAATTAGAAGAGGACTTTCCATATTTTGGTTGAAAAGCCTTGTAGTAAAGTACCAAATGCTAATAAATAGAACGTTTAAATGCTATAATTCGCAAAACAAACAAAATACCACCAAGAAAATCCCTCTCTGCTTTTGTTTCTCCAAGAACAATTATACTTTCAGCCAAGGGTTTCTCTGACATGAGTTCATCGCACCAGGAATTTGTGTGGGATGGAAGGGAAAGGGGCTGAGTTAGTACCATAGGCATTGTTAACTGAGAGTTTTTAACAGACAATTAGAAATGTTTGGAGTGAACTCTAGACCTTTACTTATCAAGTCTGGTCGTTAAAAAGTTGTTGTATATGGCTAAAATACAGATAGCATAACCTCATTATTTAGCGTAGTAACTGTTGGATGGCTCAGTCCAATGAAGGCATGGGAAAACAGAAATCCAATTGTTTGATTAGATTGCTAGAAGCCATGGGTGATGATTACCAAGTGCCATGTGTACTGGAAGGCATCAGTGTGCTATGATGTGTAACTGTAGTGCTCACATAGACACCCAGATCCAAGCTAGCTGCTGAGAAAGGGAATCAGGAAACTAAGTTATTATTTAACTCTTCGCTGCTGGTTCGCTTTCATACATCTCTCGGATGCTTTGGACTTGCCTAGCCAGGTATGTGTGCTTTCTCCGTTGTTTCAAAGGTGAAATGAAAGCTCGGGGTAATGTGTCACTAGGCTGAAGCCTGTAGTGTTGATAGATTGCTGAAGCAGGTTTGCAGTTTGGGTCTACCTGATGTCCACTGTGTATTCTCAACCAGATGCAGCCTGCAGCATGAATGGCTTCTCTTAGGTTTGTATAACCAGGCTTAGGGAGGGAATTTACGTTGTTGGGGTTGGTGAGGGGTATCCTCAAGTTTTATAGAAAAAAAAAGGAGGTTAAGTATGGGGGAGTTTTAAATGTGTCCAGAATTAAGTGCAGCTGGCTTGTCATCTAGAAGCAGTTAAATGAATTAATGACCTCTCCAAATGCTGGCATCGGGCCCCACTCCCTTCAAGCCACTTCTCTCTAGGAATACAAAGGCTCTGTGCTAGAATACTCTGTCTCTCCGTCTCTGTCTTCTTCCATGCCCTGATTTATTCATTTGTATCTATTATTCCCTCTTACCACAACCCTGACTTCCAGTCTGTCAGCAGCCAGGTGTTAGGAAAATATGTAACAGAGTCGTAGATGATGCCCGGGATTCGAAGCCTGACTGTTTTGAATAGTCTGAAGTTCAAGTTCACATATAAGCATTGTGATAAGCCTGAGGCCACTCCCCATTACTACCCTCTCATAATGAAACTCTGTGATCTTTTTATACTACCCAGAAGCCATATCGATTCTAACCAATAGCTTCAGGTTAGAGCAGGCAGTGGGATGGCCCTGTACAATAACACATTCAAATCAATACTTATTTACTGACTACTGAATGAATGAAGCTCAATCCTGTAAATATAGTTAAGCCACCGTTACCTCTGTGACCTCACAGAGTGACTCCCAAGGTCATGGTCATCACCTGCAGTTCCTTTTTTAAAACATTTTTTTCTTTGAGAATTTCGTAAGTATATTTAAGTCAGACTCCTTCCAACACCTCCCAGACCCACCCTTCCCTCCTCCCAGATCTAGCCCCCTCCCTCCCTCCCACAACCACTGCTATAACCTTTCCAGATTCACCCCTACATCCACACCTCCCCAAATCTGTTCCCTCTTCCTTTTTTCTTTTAATAACTCATAGCCTCCAGTCTGTTCTGTCAGTCAGTGTATACTCATGAGTATGGGACTAGGCACTGAAGTATGGTCAACTTACCAGGAGCCACAGCCCTAAAGAAAACTGACTGGACTCTTACCCAGAAGCCACCAGCTACCCATAACACCTTGGTTAGGAGCGAGACTCACAAGTGCATGAGACTCCATGCAAGAGTGTTGGCTGGCTTCACCTTGTGTGGGCAGGCAACCATATCTTTGGTGAGTTCAGGAGCACAGCAATCCCATCATATCCAGAAGACAACATTTTGCTGTGGTCTTCCCTAACCCCCAACTCTTACAGCCTTTCTTTTCTTTGAGATGGCCTCTGAGCCTTGAGGACATGGTATATTCCAGAGGTCCTAAATGTGAATGGACATTCCAATGATGCTTTTTTCTGAGCCTTGAAGAATTCTGAGCTTCTGCATTAACCACTATCAGTACAAAGAAATTTCGACGGTGAGGTCTGAGCCCTGCACTAATCTATGAGCAGAGAGGTACCACTTAGAAGGCAGTTTGATACTATGTCCATTTACTAAAATAGTACATTCACTATTCTTAGTACACTTACTACTCCCACATCATGGCTTCTTGGCTAGACTTGCAGTACTCTGACTCTAACCAAAACCATTCCTGTCACTGTAGAGGCCATGGGCATACATCTTGCCACATGGACCATTATTGCATGAACACAGGGTTCACAGCTGGTAAGGAGTCTTGACTCTCCTCTGCAACCATCTCAGCAGCCCAGCCGCATAGTGCCTTCAAGTTAACATGGCCACAACTTAATCCCAGCTACTTTGCTTTCTGGCTCCTTAATCTATAGGTTCTGAAGACCTTCTTAGTCATATGGGTTTGGAACTGTGTCGGCTGGCTTAAACCCCTGTCTTGGAGGCCTGGGCAAGAGCTTCTAGCTAACCGTATTGATGCCCTTTCAGTGTCTTCTGAAACAGAATGTGCTTTCCTTATGCCTTCTTTTTTTCCTCATAATCAGTCTATTCTAGACAGTGCATGTTTCCTGGCTAGGTACTCATGGAAGGCAGAAGTATAAACAGTGCAGCTGGGGAGACAGTATCTCCCTACCCTGGCCAGCTCTGTGAGTCAGAGGGAAGCTTTGCCCAGGCCCTGGTCTCTGCAGTCTCTGTAAGCCAGTACGACTCCCTGCCTGACTTCTAAAATGGAAATAGCAATCCAGTTTTGAGGCAAGAAGAGCTAAGTCAAGGTGAAAGCTCTCAGGTGTCTAGACTTTATGGAGGCATCTTCTTTGCAAAGGATACTGTTCTCATCCTGTGACTCCACTCCTGCTTCAAAGTCTCATTTTAAAATAATCTGTCTTTGAAAGGTTTTTTGGTTGTTGTTGTTGTTGTTATAAATACTTCAGGGCATTCTTAACTGACAAGTGTCCTTTTTTTTTTTTTTGTTTAAATTTAGAACCAGCATCAGCTGGAGGATGCTTTATATCTCATTTATATTAAAGTATGAGTGGTCAGGAATTCCCATGTCCATTTAAGACTCCCAGTATTATATTCTGTCATATCAGCTCAACTGGGGGTGGTAATTTCCTTGCAGCAGTTTTAGCAATCTTTTCAGAAATTATTGACCAAGTTCCCAGGTAGGAAGGAAAGAAGGCACTAGTGCTCCCAGCCCCCAACACCCCTCTCCACAGGAGAACAAGGACAGGGAGCAAAGGGGACACCAGAAGAGGTTACTGCTTGAAATGTCTTGGGACTGGGGCCTCAGAGAAATACAAGTAATAAATTTCCTCAGAATTGGCAATGTAAACAATGTGTATTTGCCACCTTAGAACATTATGGGCTGGAGTCCAGTGCACTTTGTGTTGGTCACAGGTCCCAAGGCTACAGTGGAGGGGTCAGCCAGCTGTGCTTTTTTCTAGTACCTTCTAGACCAGTGGTTCTCAACCTTCCCAATGCTTTGACCCTTTAATTCACCTCTTCATGTTGTGGTGAACCTCAACCATAACACTATTCTTGTTGCTACTTTGTAACTGTAATTTTGCTACTCCTATGAATTGTAATGTGAATATATGGTATTCAGGATGTCTGATATACAAGCCCCATGGGAGGGGGGTTATGCCCCAGGTTAGGAACCACTGTTCTAGAGGAAGGTTCTTTCCCAAGCTCATATAACTGTTGTAGAATTAAGTGCATTGTGGGTAAAGGACCAAGGTCCTAGATTTCTTACTGGTTTCAGCTGAGCTCAACAACTTAGACCTGATGAGAGTTCCCTGTGTGCCTCTCAGGCCTCCTTACCTCATGGTACTTCTTTGTGGCAGTTGGGGAGTCTCTTTACAGTTGGCTTAGACATGGTCATAAAACCCTGAGGTGGCCTTCCACTTTTGTGTGTTTTGTTAGGGAGGAAAAAGTCCTTGGACCTGTCCCCATTCTATGGCAAGGTATTATGTAAGGGTGTGAAGTAGAAGCCACACCAAACTCTTACTTCTCTGAGGTGAGACTCTCTGGTCAAAATGGCCATGTGTGTGTGTAAGGCACATGTAAGAAGTTCAGAGTCCTACATCTATGTTCCTTTCATTACCAGAGCCAAGTGATGGGAAGCACTTAATATTTATCATTGAATTTAGAATATATATAAATATATTACGAATACAGAAACAGGATGCAGCATGAAGAAAGCACGCAGATGGAATATTCTCCAACCTTAACAAGATGTTACATACTATAACATAAATGAACCTTTAAGACATTATACATTAAGTGAAATAGATCAGGCTCGAGAAGGAAAATGTTGTCTAGTTCCACTTATGAGCTATCTGAAGTAGTCAAAAATTAGAGGTAGAAAGTAGAGTGGATGCAGCCAGGGGCAGAACAGAGAGATCACGTGTGTAATGGGTGTGAGCTGGAAGCAGACAATGGGAATACACTCAATGTTACTGAACTGTGCATTCAAGTAGTTCAGCGGCACATTGTATATAACATATGTTTTGTCACAACATAAAGAAATATTCAGAATCCTAGGACTGATTAACAGTGTTCTCCCAAATGTCAGGGCATGCTTCAAGTCCCGGATCAGGGCTTGGAGGAGAGAGAAGGCAATCGGGCTGTTCTCAGTTCTGTACCCATTTGTTATACCATGAAAGACAGTATGATCTATATAAGTGTTGTAGTAAACATTATATTAGTCAGTTCTAATTACTCGGTGTTAGGCGATTGCTTGCTTGAAGCATTTATACTTGTTTCATATCTTTTTGTTGCTTTATGTATCTTCCCCTTCAACACCCTCCTGGTGTTGCAGAACTACAGGGGGAAGGGTGACATCCCATCTTTACATCTATAACACTTCAGAAGAAGAATTTTACTTTTTTTTTTTTTTAGTGTGTGTGAATTTATGTGTGTGTGCACATATGTGCAAGTGCCTGTAACACACTGAGTCATCTCATTGGCTCACAGCTACAGTTCTTAAGTATAGCTGTAGTCACCTGGGGAATTATTTTTAAAGGTATCTGGGTCTAGTCCTGAGAGAACCTGATTAAATTGGTTTGAGGTGAGAGCTCAGGCTTATGATATAAGATTTATAAACACTGCTCGCTGCAAGCACTGAGAACCCCTGTGTTACAAGGATATGTCCCCACCCCTGCTGACTTCCAAAATAATCAGCTGAACGACCTAAGATCAGTGCTAATTAGATACTTGGAACTGTTTACCATTTATACCTAATTACCGTGTCACACCATCAAATGCATGCATATCATCAAGTGTGTCAGGCTAGCCTCCTTGTAAATTTTGGTTGTTTTCAATCTTTCATTATTAATCTCTGTTCTTTGGTACTCCTGGGAAAATAGCCAGCTGCAGAAACCTGAGAAAGATGGGGAAGTGTTTGTTGTGAGCAAGAAATAACAACAACGTAATTAAGTTAGAACCATGCTTGATTACATGGTCAGTAGGTAAGAGGATGCATTGGAGAAAGTCTTGCCTGTTCTCTGGTTACTGCTGGAATTACCTCTTCCCTTCCTAGGCTGGCTTGTCAGTTTATAAACACATACATTTGTTAGTTTTCTTTTTGTTGTTTTATCTATCAAAAATGTAGGGTTTTGATACAAAACCAGGAAACAAAGAGATCTGTGTTCTGTTTATCAGTTGTCTCTGTTTATTAGGTGACTGAAATCACTTTTACCCACTCTTGCCCTTATGTCTATAATATTTAAACAAAGAGAAGAAATTTGAAAGGTTTCCAGTTTTCTCGGTATCCTTAAATTCCTAATAGGTGCCAGGTGCATCTCAAGAGGTTAAGAAATAGGTTGGGGAGGAAAACATAGCCTTAGTCTTGATGATCTGAGTCTCTTTAGGGAAATTAAAATTATTTCCCCCGTGTGGTGAATACAATAGTTTTAGAGATAGGTATAAGAAAAGAAAAGACTTAAAAACATATCGAGATAGTTTGTTTATTTTGAAACATGTTCTCACTATGTAGCCCAGGCTGGCCTTGAACTCAGTAGTCTTCTGGTTCTACCTCCAGAATGCTGGAATTAAAGGTGTTCACCACCACACCCAGTCTTAAGAGAAGTTCTCAAGCTGGGTAGACTATAGGGATATAAAGTGGGCTGGCAGACTTGGGAACAACGCAGGCTTCCGTGGGTGTGGATATCCTGTGAGGAGACTGGGCAAACAGAGAGGTTAAACCATTAGAAGTTTTATCAACATTTTGAAGTGATTTCCCTGAGTGAATAATAGGCAGAGCTTCTGTAAAGAATGCGAAGTTTGCAGGTCTCGGTGTTTCCATTGGTGTTGAGTAGCTGATTCACCTAGCTAACTCTTGATAGCTAACTCTTGAGCAGTATATTTTATGTCCCATGTACTGTTCTTATTGCATTATGCTGTTAAATAATTTAATTCTCAGAAATTCTATGACCTGTGGACTGTGTTTATTGTTGTTTTACAGCTTAGAGAATTCAAGAGGCTAGGTGACATGCCACGTTTCCAGAGTTAATAGATGGGAGAGCTTAGAATCAAACTCTGGCATCCCCTTTCAAGGTTGTGTGTCCGTAGCCTCACAGTGAAAGTGTGTCCTAAGTATGCCTCTTATTGAATTATGTAGTCAAGCTGTGAAATACAATGCCATGCAACGCAGGATGTGAACACGGAGCTGATGCTTGTGAGAAAGATTTGGTGGGAAGAAGCAGACAAGGGATATTGGCCGAACCATGAGTGAAGAAGTTCACTGGATAACGTGGTCTTTGCGGGGTCTGAGCAGACTCGAGAACAAAGAGCTCTAACATCTAGCTTGTAGAAGGCGGCCTGAGGTCCCAGTAGTGAGAAACGTGGGTGAACTTTGACAAATGGAATTTCCTGAGCCAACTTAGAAGCTGGGACTTTATTGCTTTGAAGAATGTTGATTATATAGATTGGTGCCATAAACGGACTATGAAAGATTGTGAGGCCCCCTCAGATGGGTATGAGTTTGAGATCCTGCTCACTGGGGGAACTTTGGACAGAGCAGAATGTCTTGGAAATGCTTCTGTGGTTTCCAGAACCTTCGTTTCCAGAAAAGCATACTATAATGACGCCTGTTGCCAGCTGCTGATGTTGTTATGCATCAAGGATCTGCTGGCACGTTATCAGACTCAATGTGTAGAGCATCCCCATGGGACAGATGTGGGTGCCATGCACTAATCACTGCTGAGGAACCCACAGTTCAGAAGGCTAAGTAGCTACTCCAAAGATGTGAAGTTGGGAGATCACGGAGCAGAGATGTGGAGTGAGTGGTTTCTAGTTCCTGAGCCACATGCATTTTAAAATAATTTGAGAGCAGTGCTGGTTCTGGGGAGATGGTTCAGTGGCCAAAGAACTTGCCTGGGAAGCTTGAGGACATGAGTTCAGATCCCTAGTGACCAAATCCAAGCCAGTACAATAATGTGCACCTATAATCCCAGCACTGGGAGGTGGGGACGGGAGGACCCCAGGATCTTCCTTGCCAGCCAGTTTAGCCAATTGGAAGCTCTAGGCTTACTGAGAGAAATCCCCCCTTCCCCCCCCCCCCCCATATAATAATGTGGAGAATGAGGGAAGAAGACACTCGGAGTTGATCTCTGACCTCCACATGTGTGTGTGCTCTCATGATACACACAGACTGGTTTCTCACTGAAGCACACAGATAATAAAACGAACATAGCCATGTAACCATCAACTATTACTTGAGAATAGAGCATCAGCAGAGCCTAGGAAGTGCCTTTCTCATCTCTCCACATTATCTATTATCCACTTCAAAGTTACTCTCTATACTGCCCTTACCACAATTCTACATGTATTTATAACTTACTTTAATGGAACTTTAATAGATCACAACTCTACAGGCTTTGAAATTTTTCTTTATATAGCAAAACTCATTTATGTTATATACAGTGGTGGTTTAGAATTGTCATTGCTATGTGGTGTTTATTGTGTGACTCTACAGAACGGACCACCTCTCTACCAGACACTTGGTGTTTAATGCATATGAACACTACTGCCATGTCTCTCGGTGCATGGATGTGTGACATCTGGTGAATATGGACCGAGAAATGAATGGCTTGGCAGTATGGTATTTCTAAATTAAAATTTAGCATAGACAGCCAGCTTTCCAAAGAGTGGCTAAACAAACTGATACTCCCCATATCAACATAAGTGTATTACCTTTCTTTACATTCTCAACAGTACTTGGTAACACTAGCAATTTCCACCTTACTGGTTCTGGTGAATATGTTCTAATTTCCATTGTGACTTTAGTGTGCTTTTCTTTCTCAGTTAAAACTGATATCTGTTTTGGCCCATCATAGCACAGTATTACAGCTATTACCCATTATCATGTTTTTCCGTACATCTAGGCTGATTTCTCAACTTATTTATGCCAAAGGTCTTTTCGGCCATCTTCATACCACTAACATATTAGTTATTTTAATATATAGTAATTATTAACATAATGTCTCATCTTCTTTAATTTTCTGAGACCGTTGTTTAGCCTTTTTTTTAAACTATAAGAACTTTAGAATCAGCTTCTCAGTTTTCAAAAATAAAAACCTTGATTAGAATTTTATCAACTAGAGAATAGTTGACATCATTAAACGTTTTATTTTAGGGAGCAGCAGCAGGACAGATCAGTGAGTAATAGCACTTGGTCCAATGCCCACTGACTTGAATTTGACCTCTGCAGCTCACATAAAGGTAGGAGAGAGCCAGTTATACAGACTTGTCCTCTGATCTCCACATGAGTGACACACACACTCAATAAAATATCATTTTAAAATTCAGTTTCTAGATCAGTAACCTCAATATATATACTCCATTTGTAATATTTATTCTTCCTTCCTTCTGCCCATCCTCGGAAAGAGCAACATCTTCTCTGGAATTCACTGGGAAATGGGAGAGAGTAAGACAGGCTTCGTGTTGGTGCGCATCATGAAGCCTTTGATAACATTCCTGAGAGCTAGAACTCAAGACAAATGTCAAGCATGCTGTGCCAGGCCATGCAAATATTGCTTCTCCACAGCCAGGGCCCGTGAGGCAGTCCTCGATTGCAGTGCAGATTCTTTATTTTTATTTTTTCAATTCTCTAATCACGTCTTTATTTACTTCCTTAACATGTAAGCCCCAAACCTTCTTAGATGAAGTCGAAGTAAACAAGTGCATATTTCCCTTTATTGTATACATATCTTACATTATGTAGGGAAATAAGTGTTACATGATTTATATGATTTTATACACACACATACACACACACATACACACACAGATACATAGGTAGATAGATGGATGGATGGATGACTTACATGTATTTTTGTAATTTCACTTTCAGTCTCATTGAAATTTATATTTTTATTTTGCATTTATTAAAATAGAATTTATTTCTGTATAACAAATCCTGATTTCAGTTTCCCCTTCCTCTAGTCCTCCTATAGTGTGTGTTGTTTGGGGGTTTCCATGGGACCCCATTGACCAACAAATTAGATGTAACTCATTCCAAGTGCCGGATGCTTCATTTGGTGATGAGAACTGTCCAGTTGGGCACTGTCTTCCCCCTTATTTCGTGATTTCATTTAGATCACCTTCATGCATGTACATATTTCAGGAGGCTTCTACTGATTAGGTTTCCCTTCTACCCCTCAAATGGCTCTTACTTTTAGCTGTCTCTTCCTGCATTATTTTCTCTGTCTGCCCTTCTCCCTCCACCCGACTCTCCCATTCCAGTCCTCCCTACCCCTGTTCATCCTCAACTATCTCTGTTCCATATCATTTTCGTAGCACAGTCTAGCCATTCTCCCTACTTCTACTTGCATCCTCTATGCCTACCCTCTGTGGCTCTGTGGTTCTAGGTATTGTAGATTGGTTGTCATTGACTTACGAGCTAATAGCCACATATAAGCAAATACATACCCCTTTGTCTTTCTGGGTCTGTGATTTCTCATTCAGGATGCAAATTTTGTGATGTCATCTTTTTAACAGCCGAATAATATTCCATTGTGTAACTGTACCACATTTTTTTTTTTTTATCCATGTTTCTCTACTGTGGGGCATCTAGGTTGTTTCTGGTTTCTGGCTATTATGAATAGAGTTACAGTGAGCATGGTTGAGGAAGTGACCTTGTAGAAGAATGAAGCATCCTATGGGTTTATGCCCAAGAGTGGTACAGCTGGGTCTTGAGGTAGATTGGTTTCCCATCTTTCTGGGGAACAACATGTGGATTTCCATAGTGGCTGTACAAGTTTGTGCTCCCACCAGCAATAGCCAAGTTCTACTCACATCCTCGCCAGCATGAGCTGTCCTTTGGTTTTTCAATCGTAGGTAGACAATCTGACAGGTATAAGATGAAGTCTCAAAATAGTTTTTATTGATGTTTCCCTGTTGACTAAGTGTTTCTCAGCTATTTGAGTTTCCTCTTTTGAGAGTTCTCTTTTTTAGATTTGTGCTCCATATTTTAATTGGATCACTTGTTTTCTTGATATCCAGTTCTGTTTTTTGTTTTTGATATACTTTCGATATTAGCCCTCTATTGTATGTGTACCTGGTTAATCTCTTTCAACACTCTCTAGGCTGCCGCTTTGTCCAAATGACAGTGTCCCTTACTGTGCAGAAACTCAGTCTCATGAGGTTATGTTTGTTACTCTTAGTGCCTGTATCAGTGTTCTCTTCAGAGAGTCTTCTCCTGTGCCAGGGAGTTTCAGGGTATTCTCCTCTTCTATCAGGTTCAGCGTATCTGCTTTTCTGTTGAGGACTTTGATCCATTTGGAGTAGAGTTCTGTGCAAGTTGATAAGTATGGATTTATTTGGATTCATCGACTTGCAACCATCATTCAGTTTTACCTGTACTATGTGTTCAAGATACTATCTTTTTTTTCCCCCAGTATGTATTTCTGGCTCTTTCTTTAATCAAAAATCAGGTGTTCATGGGTGTGTGGATCTATGTCTGGATCTTTAGTTCAATTCCATTGATCAACATGTCTTTTTTTTTTTTTTTTTTTTTTTTTTTTTTTTTTTTTTTTTTTTTTTTTTTTTGCCAATACCATTTTATTTAACTATAGCTCTGTAATACAACTTGAGGTCATGGATAATAACACCACCAGCCCCTCCTTTGTTACTCAGAATTGTTTTAGGTATAGTGGGATTTTTGCATTTCTATATGATGCTAAAAATTGTCCTTTTAAGATATGTGTAGAATTGTATTGAAATTTTGATAGGGATTGCATTGACTCTGTAACTTGCCTTTGCTAAGATGGCCATTTTAACTGTATTAATCCTACTGGCCCATGAGCATGGGAGAGCTCTCCTTTGAAATCTTCTCCAATTTCTTTCTTTGTTCTGTACATGTAGTGTTTTGATTACTATGTGCCAAAGGAATTTCTTTCTGGTGCAGTATATTTTGTGTTTACTCTTCTTGTATTGTGATAGGAGCCTACTTCTTTAGGTTAGGGGAAGTTTCTTCTATGATTTTGTTGAAAATGTTTTCTGTGCCTTTGACCTGGGTTTCTTCTCCTTCCTCTCTTCCCATTATACTTAGATTTGGTGTTACCATAGTGTCCCAGATTTCCTGGATATTATGTGGAGAGGTTTTTTTTTTTTTTTTTTTTGTTTAGATTTAACATTTTCTTTGACTCAAATATTTATTTTTTCAGTTGTGTCTTCAATGCCTGAGATTCTTTTTTTCTTTTTCCTTTTATTAACTATTTTTTTCTAATTTTCTACACTCCAGATTTTATTCCCCTCCCAGTCCGCCCTCTGACTATTCCACATCCCATACCTCCTCTCCATCCTCTGTCTCCACAAGGATGTCCCCACCCCCCACCCCACCAGACCTCTAAACTCCCTGGGGCCTCCAGTCTCTTGTGGGTTAGGTGCATCTTCTCTGACTGAACCTAGACCTGGCAGTCCTCTGCTGTATATGTGTTGAGGGCCTCATTAGGGATCTAGCTCAAGGGGAGGCTCCAAGGCCTGAGACTATTAATGAGGCTATGGAAAGATCACAAAAAAAGGGACCTATCATGACTGCCCCCCGAATGACCCAGCAAGCAGCTGAAAGAGTCAGATACAGATCTTTGCACCCAACCAATGGACAGAAGCTGCTGACCCCTGTGATTGACTTAGGGAAAAGCTGGAAGAAGCTGAGGAGGAGAGCATCCCTGTAGGAGGATCAGCAGTCTCAATTAACCTGGATCCCTGAATCTCTCAGACACTGGACCACCAACCAGGCAGTATACATGAGCTAATAGTGCCTCAGCTTCTGCCATGTCTTGTGTTCTATTGGTGATGCTTGCCTCTGGGGTTCCTGCTCGAGTTCCTAACATTTTCGTTTCTAGATTGCCCTCAGCTTGGATTTCTTTATTAATTCTATTTTTACGTTCTGGTCTTAAACTGTTTTATTCATTTTCTCACAGTTTGTGTTTTCTTAGATTTCTTTCTGGGATTAATTCATTAGTCTTTAAGAACCTCTATCACATCCATAAAAGCTATTTGAATTTTTTTTTATCCTGTGCTTCAGCTATGTTGCTATTCCCAGGATCTACTGTGGTAGGTTGCTGGGCTCTAGTGGAACAATACCATCCTGGCTGTGATTGACTGTGTTTTTATGCTGACATCTAGGCATCTGGGTTTGGGATGATTGTGATTGTAGGTGCCGATATATCTGCTCTCGTCTTTGGTGAGTGGGTGCTCTGTTCTTTGGTTTCTGTTTCCTTTCTGGTTCTTAGGAAGGTTTTGTTGGCTGTGTGTCGCCTGGTATGGAAATTCTTCTTAGATCTTGATAAGTGTGGCCACTGGAGGTCTGGAAAAAATGTGTTTCTAGGTATGAGGACTTGACATTTAGGGATAGAGATTGGCTGGGGGCAGGGAGATCTGAGTAGGTCCACAGGATAATGTTGAACCAGAATCTGCTTAGTCACTTGTGACTCCGAGCAGAGAGTAAGGAGACAACACAACAGGTAGTCTGCTACTGAGCTGGGCATAATGAAGGGGAACTGGATATGGAGGAGAGGAAGGAGAGTTAAGATGTAAAGCTTGCCTCCCAGCTTCTCTGGTCTACTTGCTTCTCAGGCAGGTTTGGCTTGTGGGTTCCCAGGGAATGCCTGCTAAATTGGGGGGCTTCAATGAAAAGATGAGTGGGAAGAATCATCTTTGGAGGGAAAAGTCTGTGTGATGAGCCCTGGATATGGGGTGGAGAAGGAGGGCAGGCTGCAGCAGCTGGTCTGCTACTGAGCTGGAGGTGACTAAGGAATTGGGCTTGGAAGCAAGGAGGGAAGAGATCTGTCCTTAGCCTACTGCTTCTCCAGCCCCAATCTTCTTCTTCTCTCTCTCTCTTTTTTTAAAAATAATTGTAGTAGTTTCCTGTGTGGAGGAACTGTCTATGTTAGATATAAACCTACTAGCTGATGATTTAAGTTCTATCTTCAATGATGCCATTTACAATTTTTATTTATTTGAATATTCATAGAATATATAGGCGTATAATTGAATTTATACCTTGCTTTTGTACGAAGCCAGAGACTGTTGAGAGTTTTGCAAATTTTGATGTCTTTCCTTCATTTTTGGCAACCATGGCCATGTCTTTTTGGATCCAGTGACAGTTTACTTTCTTCTGCTGCTATGTCTACATCTTTGATGTTCTCCTTTTGTTTATCTTTTTTTTTTAAAGAATAATTCATTTATTTTATGTAAGTGAGTACACTGTAGTTGTCTTCTTCAGACACACCAGAAGAGGGCATGGATCCCAATACAGATGGTTGTGAGCCACTATGTGATTGCTGGGAATTGGTCTCAGGACCTCTGGAAGAGCAGCCAGTGCTCTTAACCATCTCTCCAGCCTTGTTTATCTTTATTAAGAGCCTTATAAAACTTGCTCAAATGTCCAGTTCCTGTTAGACTTTAGCATCACATTGCGACTGAAATGTGGAGCCTTTCAGCCTCCACCGTCTAACACACTCGTTCCTGACATTTGGAGCAACCTACCAAAGCTCCACGGTCTAATACATTGTTTCCTGTTGTTGGAAGGATGCTTCCAGCCCCCCTCAGCTTCCTAAACTGTCTTCTGGCTTTGTTTACCAATATGTTCAAGATTCCTGTCCATTCTTGGTTTGCTGAGAGCAGTTTTGAACTTAAAAATAATTACAAGTGTTTAATTTTATCAATGCGTTTTAAAAATCTAATTACATTTGGTGTAATTTTTTTGTCTCTTTGTTCCTTTTATGTGGCTAATTACTTTAATTTTCTAGAGACAGAGTCTCCACTGTAGCCCTGGCGGTCTCAGGCCTGCCTTCTGACTCAGTCCCTGGGTGTTGGGACTGCAGGCATTGCCACCACACTGGCTACATTCATTACTTTTCAACCTCGATATTTATTTGAAATACTTTGTTTTACTTTTTCACATTTATGTTTTTAGAAATAATTAGCTTTTTTCGCTTGGATTATTAATACTTTTTTTTTCCAACAGACTCTCTGGTCCTAAAATGAGTTGTCTAAAGTATCTCTTTCCTGTTTTCTGGAGAAAAAAAAATGTTGTGATGATATTATTCTTTCTTCAAATATCTTGGAATTTTAATGGTGGTTATTAGAATCAGGAATTTTGAGGAGATAGGTTTTAATTTTTGTATTTCATTTCTTTATTATTGAATTTTCTATCTCTTGTGTCATACTTTAGGGATTTTAAAAATTATTATTTCATGTGATGTTTACAGATGCATCTGCATATCATTCAGTTATTTTTTTTCTCACGCCTGCAGTACAGGAAAGGATGGTTCTCCTTTGCTGGATTAGCTACATCTCCCCTGCGGCACCCATCTTGCCAGGAACTTAACCATGTTACCTGCTCATTAAGTCTAATAACAGATGTTTGTATTGGCTTGTTGATGCCTTTCACTGAATAGCCCCTTCTCTTTCCCTCCCTCCCTCTCTCTTTGCCTCCTTCCTTCTCTTCTTCCCCCACCTCTGTCCATTGCTTTTCTTTCCTCTTTTCTCCTTTCTATGGCTTGTGTGTATGCAAGCATTAGGGGTTCTCACTTTGTAATACCAACATGCTTTGAATGGATGTCCTTCTGCCTCAGCTTTCTGAGTACTGGGATTACCGATAGGCACCATGTCCCTTGTATGATTTTCTTTGAGGTGGAGACAACTCATTTATAATCTCTATTCTTTTCCATTTCATGCCTACTTAAATCTAAACGTTTTTAATCAACGCTCCATTTTAGCTAAATTCCTTAGGATCTAACATAGTATCTGTGGCATATTTAAACTGTGGTGCTCAAATCTCACACATGTGAGGATTTTGTGGCTTTAGGGTTTTTAGTTTCTGTGTAGTCTACAGAATTTGAGGAAGAGACTTTGTCATTTCCATCTTTTGAAATATGTGGAAGCTTTATGCTTTTGCCCCACCCCCAATGGTTTAGCATGTGATCAATCTTCATGAAGGTTGGTGTGCACTTAAAAGGGTGTCATATGTGAATGGAGACGTAAAATATCAACTGACTCTAGATCTTGAGTAAACTTTCATAACCAGTGGTTTAGGTATGGCTTCCAACTACTGTGTCTACTTGGTTGGTTTAGAAAGAGATGTGTTAAAGTATCCGAATGTTATTGTCAGAGTTTTGTCAACTCTGTTTTGAGTGTTGTTGCCTTTTTAAACACTTTGACACAGTCCTCCTAGGTGCAATCTTCTTGGCATATTGACTGAGCCCTGTTGCTGGAAACATCATCAGGAAACAGTGTGGGTTCTCTTTAACTGGTAGCAGCACATCAGATGTCTTCCCATTTCCTATTCCACCATCATGTGGCATTTGTTGTATGTGTAACACGCATGGCATTGTTGTTTTGATATCAGTTTTACAATCCTGTCTTCTCAGTGATATATTTGCTACACTGGTACTTAACATCATTGTACAACCGTTAGTTTAAACCTTACATGTTACTGTTTGTTGACCTACTGTCTCATCTTGTAGTTTCTTTGCGCCGATTAACTATGTATTTTATTGCATTATTTTTAACATTTAATTTTAATATCCTCTGATTAATCTGTAACAAATGTTCTAAATTACAGCATGCCTCGGCAATTTATAAAGGTTTCACATCACGCTTTGTCTCTTACATTTATTTATTATGTATTTTATGCTGCCCAAGGTATCAGTCTTTTAGAAAGACAGCCTTCCTTTGGTCACCTGCATGTTTGCTTCCTCTGTAGCTCTTTCTCTGTAACATCTGTGCTTCTCATCATCCCTCGCATCTGAGCCATTCACTAGGAGACATCTGCTCCCAATGGGAAAATACTTTCAAAATGTGTTCATTTTGCTTTCACTCTTAAAGGCTGTTTTCAGGGCAGCGAGGTTGAATGGGCTCTGTGGGGCATTGGGAGATTTTCTATCATGCTCTGGCTAAATTAATCCTGTTGTTGCTCATTTGTCTCTTATGTCTGACTGCTTTTCTTCTCCCACTCTTCTGATTGTATTTTGTTTTCAAAAATTCAACTTTGATGGGCCTAGATATAATTTTAATTTAAAATCTATTGGTATTATTTTAAGTGTGTGTGTGTGTGTGTGTGTGTGTGTAAGATGTATGTGAATATGGGTGCATGCCATAGCTTGGATGTGCAAGTCAGAAGACAACTTTCAGGAGTCAGTTCTGTGCTTCCAAGTTGGCTTCTAAGAATTAAACTCAGTGCTTTTATCCACTTTAATCTATCTCACAGCCTAGATGTAATTTTAATTGTATTTGGTCTGGGGTTTATAGTGCAACTTTTCTGTGGCTTGATATCTTTTAATTGATCTAATGACAGTATAGAATATGATTGTTGTAGTTGACTGTACTGGGGAGTTTTATGTCAGCTAGATACGAGCTAGAGCCAATGAGAAGAGGGAATCTTAACTGAGAAAATACTGCCAGCAGATTGGTCTGAAGGCAAGCTTGTGGTGCATTTTTTAAAATTAGTATTGGTTTTGGAGGGCTTAGCTCACTGTGAACTGTGCCACCACTGGGCAAGTGGTCCTGGGCTCTATGAGAAAGCAGGCTGAGCAAGCCATAGGGGAAAAGCCTTTAACCAACACTCATCCATGATCACCACAGCAGTTTCTGCCTCATTTTCCTGCCTTGAGCTCTTGCCCTGGCTTCCTTGAATGATGGCTACAAGCTATACATAAAACAAATCCTTTCCTCCCCAGGTTGATTTTGGTCATGGTGTTTTATTGCAGCAATAGAAACTCAACTAATACATTGAGTTTCTATGTTATGACAAAAATATGTGAGGTAAACAGATTAGAGGAGAAAGGTTGATTTTTGTTCAGTGTGTAAGAAGTTTCAGTCAGTGCTCAGCTGACTCTGTTTCTTTTGGGTAGTCAGTGAGATAAAACATAGTCGGGGGAGTTCCTGGAGCAGCTTAGAACATAGTTGAGACTTGTCCTGTGGAGTCTATGTTCTGTTAACATTGCTCTGCTATTCTCAGTAGCTGTCTGTCTGTCTGTCTGTCTTTCTGTCTGTCTGTCTGTCATCATGTATCTATCATCTGTCACATCTTTCGTTTTTGCTGAAAGTTGTGCTGATAATTCGAAGGTCTATCTCTACCATAGCTGAACATTGAATTAAGTTTGCATCCATGAGTGTGTGTGATGTTTGTGTGTGTTTGTATTTGTGTGTGCAGATACAAGCAGAATTCAGAAGTCAGTGTTAGGTGGTCTCCTCGATTGCTCTCCATTTTTATTATTTATTATTTTAGAGACAGGGTCTCCTCTGAACCTGGAGCTTATCAATTCATTTGGCTAGGCCTGCCTATCTCCATCCCAGTACTGTGGTTAAGGACACATTCTAATCCACCTGGCTTTTCCACGGTCGGTAGGATCTGAACTCAGAACTGTACGTTTTACACAATAAATAGATTACCAACTGAACCATCTCTCCATATTCTGTTTATTTTTTATTATTTAATTTTATATTTTTACTTAATCCCTTTTTATCCTGCTCACTGCTCCCTTTCTGGTTACTCCCTCCCAAATCCTTCCTCCTCCCCCTCGCTGTCTTCTCTGAGCCCCCTGGCTATCCCCCACCCTGGTACTTCACGTCTCTGCAAGGCTAGGTGCTTTCTATCCCACTGAGGCTAGACAAGGCAGCCCAGCTAGAAGAACACATCCCATGGACAGGCAACAGCTTTTGGGACAGCCCCTACTCCAGATGTTCAGGACCCACATGAAGACCAAGCCATTTGCATTCTTAATGGCTGCTATATGTGTCCTGTGTAAGTGTTTGAAAAAAAAAAATGTCCAATGTAGTTTGCATGAATACAAGTGTCCTGGGAATAGTAAGAAAGATTCCTGTGAACTGTGTGACAACTCAGGACCTGGGAAGAACTTTTGGTTTATGGATAAGTTATAAGTAGCTTGAGAAGAGACTAAGCCAAGCTGGAGGAGAAAATTTGTTCTGCTCTTTAAGGCAAAGCTGACAGAAATATGAGACAATAATACTGACTTATTTCATAAATTGATCTATTCAAGAAAAGAGAGATGTTGTAAAAAAAAATGATGAGTAGTGCATTATAAAATCCTGATTTTCCTCTATAGACAGAGGGCATATAGGAAGTTAACAGAAGTCAGTATACAGAGAAATACATTAAAACTTTTTTGAAATACCACTTTAATATATTTGTTTACTGGTAGACTTTTTTGAACTTTTAAGTGATGGTTTGTGAACTTCCAAAGTTGGTTAAACTCAGGACACTTTACATAAGTGTTGCTTCTAAGAATACACATTGGGGAGTTAGGGGTGTGGGCACCAAGGAAACCTAAGTGGGAAATCTAAACAAGCATAGGAATTCCATTGATGCTGGAGATTTTGTATTTTGTTCCTGTCTTGTACTTAAGCCAAAACCTTTGCCTAATAAAAGTATGCCCTCAGTACATATTAGCTGAGGGCTAATGTATGCACACATTTATTTATTTATTTATTTATGTCAGTGGATAAAGGAGAATCTGGACCAAAGTGAAACATTCTATCATTTTTTTTCCTAGCAAGATTAGTTTCATGATATAGTACAGGCTGACCTGAAAGGAAAGGCCCCAAGAAGCTTAAATCTCAGTAAAGAAACTGTTAACTTTATAGTCCAGAACTATAAATTGTTCTTATGCTATGGTGACATCATTGAAATTAAAAATAAAAAGGACAACAGTGATTCTTTTGTAAAGAGAGTCAACACATCTAGATACACGTTAATAAATGAATGGGTGAGAATTTAGTATATATATTATATATGTCATATTAACATAGTAACATACAATATACAGAAAATATATATTAGAATACTCTTCAGCTTTAAAGAAAGATGAAATTGCAAACTTAGTAGGAAATGGAAGGACAGGATGTAGGATATTAAGCAAGGCCACGCAGTCCCTAAAAGAAAAATAATTTGCATATTCTCCCTCATCTGTTGACCAGCCCATAATGTGTGCATGTGTGTATAAGCAAGTATGTGTATGGCTTTGGTGAAGCACTTAGAAGGAAAAGCTGGAAAGGGTAATAGTGGTTGATGAGGAAGAATAGTGTGCAGAAAAAGGACCCAGGAGCCATGAAAGAGGCCACCAAGCTAACTGTTTTGCTAGTTTCAACTCTGACGTGGTACCTCATGGTGGATAGGTGCACAGAAATGTAATTGCTACTGAAGGAATGAAGCCCTCGGTGAAGCTCCAGGGCTCCAGAGTGACTAGTCTAACTGTAGACAGGTCAACAAAATGTGTAGAGTTTGCAGCTGGGTGAGAGTTTGCTCGGAGTGTAGACTTTATTGAAGCAGCGTGGTGCTTATATTTGTGACAAAGAAAAAGCAGTTTTTAATATTTAAAATAGAATTGGCAAAATGCTGTGGTGGTTTAGGTGAAAGAAGAGGGAGTTCTTAAGGTGGCCGCTGAGTTTGGATGTCGCTGAGAACAGAGAAGTATTTTAAGGAGGACGGGGTTCCTAGCAAGGAGCTCGTCCGGCTTCCTTTCCATGGTTTAATGATTTGATGAGGTCAGAGGGGAAGTCACTTATTTCAGGAAGTCTTTAGCTTGTGTTTGAGACCCTTGTATAGGAAAGGTCTACTGGTTTCCTAATAGAAAGGAAGCTACTGTTAAAGAGCATTTGAATGAATGTTGCAGGAGGGAAAAGGGGCCATTAAAAATCACAGACAGCAAATGGAGTATGTAAAAATTCCCAGGCTCATGAAGCATCTTTTCCTCCAGCTCAATACTTTGTAACATCTAAGACAGAGTATGTTAATTAGAACATTTGAAACACATGGCAATTGAGTAACTATTTTGAGCGGCCTCTTTTTGCTAACAGAAGGCAGAGGATTCTAGGATTGTCAATAAGTAAGACTTCAATTTGAGCAGTGAAAAAGAGTGTGACATTGGAAATGAAGTTTTTGTCCAGTCTAATCATACCTAGAAAAACATACTCAAGCAAACCCTGACTTCCACGCCCCAATCCATGTTAATCAAGCCTAAGGAGCCAGCTTTTGCCCTCTGAAGATCGTGGGGTGGAATGGAAGATGGCGATTAACAGGTTCAGATTTAAAATCCAGGAACAGCAAATCCCTTCCTCCCTTTTATTCTCCTTCTTCATAAACAGGGAATAATAAACATGTTAAAGAACATAGAACTACATACGTTATAAAAGAACACCACCACTGGCAATGCATGCACATAAGAGCATCAACAGAGGCATGCGTGCATGTATCAATGAAGGGATTTGCAATCTCACAAATACAGCTTCTTTCTGCTTTCCAGATCTGTTTCCATCTGACAGTTGCATGGCATGGGAATTTTCCATTGAGAGATGGGATTATAAATGATTAGTAAATTGATATCAATACTATGAGAAAATATCCAAGATATTTTTAAGAGTTTGGCACATAATATATTGCCAAATATATTGAGACCAGGAAAAAAATATGTACTTGCAAAAAAGTATAAGCATGTAGATTTGAAGATTGTCATATCAAAACACAGAATGAAAAGAATCTTTCATGCTTTCCTTTAACTGTAATGACCATTCATTTTCTGTTATTTTACAACAGTGAGAAAAAGCTCATCACAGATGCCCTGAATAAGAACCAGTTTCTGAAGAGATTGGATCCCCAGCAGATCAAAGACATGGTGGAATGCATGTACGGGAGAAACTATCAACAGGGCAGCTACATCATTAAGCAAGGGGAACCTGGAAACCACATCTTTGTGCTGGCTGGTGAGTTTCACAGGCCTTTTCAAGTTCCCATATGAAATGATTTTGTTTATTTTGGCTGTTTTGCAAACATTTTAAAAACAAAACCGAGTTGCTCTGTTTGTAGAAAATAAACAGATTGACAGTGTGTGACAAGGACATTGATGATGTGGTCACGGCAGTGGTTGATGTTCATGGAATGTGTTGTATCTCATCTCCCACCGAGCACTTGATAGAGAGGTCTCATTTCGTCTCTTATCTGTCCTGTAGCAGCAAGCACAGTTGGTTTCGTGTTATCAGTGGAATCAATATCCCATCCTACAGAAGTTACATCACACATCCAAGGCCTCACTGCTCAGAAATGGAAAGTGTAAAGTACAGGCAGGAAACCAGACTCAAAACTCCACACTTGTCAGAATGCTGCTGATTCAAAAGTTTGGTTCAAAATGTAAATGACATTGTTACTAACGAGAGTTCACTTTTGTGGCTTTGAAAATCACTTTGTACACCAGTGGTCTCAAAGGATCATTTAAGTTTTTTTTCTAACAAACAAATCAAATCAAATGCCTTTCCTATTAGTGTGTTCAGCATTTAGTCCTATGCTTTATGATTACTGGAACACACATGGTTGGGAGATAGTTAAGAGACCCATTGATGAATCTTAAGTAGTTGCTAATCTTTAAATATAAAGAAGCAAGAAATTGCCTGGATAGGGATTGAGGTGACTGAATGTCATGTAAAATTCTGAATTGCCTCAACTTTTTGAGTCTTAGGAAAGAAAATTAAACTTCCTTACCCAGGTAGCATGGCTTCCTGATTGATGCTGTGAACATCTTGCAATGTGGCTCCCAATAATCTAAGCAATCAAGCAATATTACTTTTCCTGTTTTCTGCAGCCTTAGAAGTTGCCTATCTAAACAAATTAATGTACTTGTATTTTCCTGTTTACAACACTCCAGGGATTGTTCTTTTGTATACTGACTCTAAAAGCCTATCAGTTTTAAAATTATTTGTGCATTATTTGTTATATAATCTTTAAAGGTAATGTCAAAATGATTCTGTCATGCCAGAGTGAGTATTATACTCTTGTAGTGAGTTGTAGTCTTAATTTAGCCAGCCTTTGATTTTTACAGGGATAGGTGACCCACAGTAATACTTTCTTCTTACAACTTTTTTCTTGGCCATTTCACATCTATTTTAGCATCATGAGAGCACCTTGGCAGGAGAAGACAGGTCATTAAGTCAACAAATATTTATGAAGCCTGCTAAGAGAGCACAAGAAATGCATGCCAGCTCCATCCTGTTCCTTGCCAGTGACTCTGATGAAAGGCTTGTGGAAAGACGAGGTTAGACAGGAGTCAGCAATAGCACAGCTGTTGAGACCAGGCATATAGCATACGTGGAAGTGAAGATTGGATGCTTTCTTATTCGAATTAATTATGGTGGCATCTAAGGACCCAATTGCCTGGCTTAATTATCTGCCCAAACAAATTAATTTGATAATTAGAATTCTTCCCTTTATAGGACATAGCCTGAATAGCAAACACTACAGCATAGTGCATAGTTAGCATAGACTCTTGGTATTCCATATAATTCTTCAGTATTACTCAAATCCTATAAGCTATAACCAATTAAGAAAAAAACCTGGACATGTAGGATCTAGGATATCAATCCCAAGTGGTTTTTTATGGAGCTAGAACTGGCTATAATAAGAAATTATTGAACTGTATGTGTCATCTGTGGAATTCAGGACCAAAAGGAAGAGATTTTTTTTCTTGTTAGAGTACAGTTCTATCCCATATATTTCTTGTTAGAATATAGTTCTACCTTTGATTCTCTGGCCTGGAACCTGTGATGGTTCCTGGCATGATGTCGACTCTCATATTGGATTTGTTAAAATTAAGTGGACGACACAGGGTGACGTAGTGACGCAAGCTTGTTGGGAGCAGGACAAAGACTTTGATTGCTTTCCCCGGATTTCTTCCTTTAAAATAGTAGACTTCTTAGACGAGGTTTTGCTTGAAGAGGCAAGGAATGGTTTCCAGGGCAAAACAACTGTAAGCAGTTTGCTGGCACTCTGTATTCTCTGCCTCAGCTTTGTGTAGGTATAGATGTATAGGCGTGCACGAGGATGAGAGGCTCAGGACCTGAGGACCATGAATTCACTTATCCAAGGTTACACAACCAATAACTAATGCAACGCAGATGGAGAACTAGATGGCTTGACCCAACAGCCAGGACACCACGGCTCTGACAAGTCTTCCTTCCCTCCCGCCAACAGCTGTGCAGTGTTTTCAAGACACTCTGATTGTTGGGAGAAATGGTTTCCTGTGCTACATTTTCTTGTGGGGCAGAATAAATGTTGTAAGAATTTACATAACATCTAGCCTGTGCTAGCTATTGTTCTAAGTTCCCTACCTGTGTTAACTTACTTAATTCTCATGATAAACATATGAAATACCTATGACTCTCCACACCATCCATGGCGGACTGCTCACAATCGGAGACTGGTAGATTTGGTTTCAGGCCTGATCTTTTAACCACTCTGGTATAATTAGATTCCTAAGTGACTTAACTGCATTCTTTGCATGCTTTCTAGTTCTTTTCTTCTTCTTTATAGAACCCAGGTATATTTTGATGATTTGTGTTTCTCTCAATTCTGTTTGATAGAGGGTAGACTAGAGGTGTTCCAAGGAGAGAAATTGCTATCATCCATCCCGATGTGGACCACGTTTGGGGAACTGGCTATTTTGTACAATTGTACTCGGACTGCATCTGTGAAAGGTAAGAAGAGACAAGCTGCTGAGAATCACTACTGCATCTGAGCCGAGCTTGTGGTACTTCGTTTCTCATTTGGCCCCGTAACTTTTATTGGTAAAAAAAAAAAAAAAATACAATTCCAACAAAAAGATTTATATGAGAGCTTTGATAGAAACGATTCAAGCTCAGAACTTTTCCTAGACTGGGGATAGCTCGGTAGGGAGAGCACTTGGCTTGCCACCACAAGGACCAGAGGTCCATCCCTAGAATCTATGTGACATACCAGGCTGTGGCAAGAGCCTAATTGGTGAGTGCCAGGACAGTAAGAGACCTGACTGAGGAGGTAGGTGGCATTATTGAGGATGACACCTAAAGCTGTCATCTGGCCCTGCAAACACACATACGCACATGCATACTTTTACATGTACAGACACTCATATGTGTACGCACATGCTCCTGCACAGAAGCTTGTGCACCTACATAAACACACAAACATAAACATGTATATGCATTAGAAAAGAAAAATGAAAGTTCTCAGATGCCTGTACATGAGGTGGGGTATGAAGTTGAATACTTCCATATTTGTTCAGTTACCACCTTACATTTTATTACATAGACCATTGCCTTTCACTCTTTTAGGATGTTTGCTTTCTAGTGTATTAAGTTCTTATAAACCAGAGATATCCTAGAAAGCAATGATATAAATATCAGCATGGGTGTGTTCTGGAGAAGTGTTTCCCTGAGTAGTATTTAAATCGATCCTCTTAAAGATTCCCATTTATGTTTCTTTTTTCTTTTTTTTTTTTTTTCCATAGTACCCTTGAAGCAGACCTTTAGTCTGCTTAGATGTGCTGTGTCTCGGCATTAGGAGTGGAGTTACACAGGGTTATAAGGATTAAGACCACCGAGGTATTGAATAAAAATGCAGGTTGTGAGGTTCACCTCCAAACCTGAAGAGTAACGAAACTGGGGTGGGGATACATTTTCTAAACAAGAATATTGAGTGACTGATTCCATTTTACTCTGAAGTTTGGTGAACTATAGATTCATGTCATTATTTGTTTTATTTTGTTTTTAAAATAATTTTGATACTTTTAGTTTTGAATTTTTAGATTTACTTATTTTGCTTTAGTTGTATGGCTGTTTTCCCTGTATGCAGGTTTGTGCACCATGTGCAGTCCCTATATATAACTGGGGTTATGGATGGTTGTGAGCTACCATGTAGGTACTGGGAATCAAACCTGGGTCCTCTGCAAGAGCAACAAGTGTTCTTAACCACAGAGTCACCTCTATCGCTTATGTTTTTAAATCTTCCAACCATAATGTATCTAAACCTTTTTTTTTTTTTTCAAGAAGTTTCTTCTGTTGCCTGTCAGTTTGGATATTATGCTTGCTTTTAAAATCTTCCATATAAAAATTTTTGCCCCCAAATTTTCTTATGTTTTATCTTTAAAAATGTTTGTGTCCATTTTATATGAAAGTAACTGTACAGATCTTTAGATGGTATTGGCTTTTTTATGCAGTTTTCTAAACATCATAGAAAGACACACATTCACACACGTGCACACAGACTTTAGCTTCGAGTTGCCTGCTTATGAGTCCTTTTGTGTTAAATCATTTGCTGGCTTGGTTCAAGAACACACCCTGTGGTATGCACTAGATTCAGTGCACAATTAGAAATTGCAAACAAGCTGTTTGAATATCATCCTACATAAAACATAATCAGAAAAAAAATCTACCCACTTCCAAATCCTGGTAGATTTCAAAGCTGAAGTGATAAAAAAAAAACAAAAACAAAAAAACAAACAAACCAAAAAAAAAAAAAAAAAAAACCTACCCACAATCTCATTATTTCCGTTTATTTGCATGTTTAAATAATACGTTTCCAATAAGTAAATACGCACTGATTCACATTTTGGATTATTTTCTTTGTCTGGTGCTAAACACTGTTGTATTGTTTTTTTGAATTTTCTAAAGCTATTACCAATGTTAAAACTTGGGCACTCGATAGAGAGGTTTTCCAGAACATTATGAGGAGAACAGCGCAAGCCAGGGACGAGGAGTACAGAAACTTCCTCAGAAGGTAAGAGTAACCGCGTGGTGGGCCAAAGTGCAGCAGTTGGTAGGCAGGTTGAATTTGGCCACAGTAATGATTTACGTAATTGTTATTCCCCATTTAAGCAGTTTCTATAGTGTTAAACCAAGGAGAAAAAGACTTTCCATAAATGGCAGTAGGTACCGTTGTGTTGACTTCCTGTTATCTTGTATGCTGAATCATTTTCTTGCTCTTCCTTTTACTTTAGTATTGAAGGGACCATAGTATTAAAAAATATACAAAAACACCCAAAAGTTTCACCCAATTTTGTTCACGGGGCTTTGAAAAACGTTTATGATCTCAGAGAGTACACCAAAAGGCTAATTCTTCTAATATTAATTTTAGTTATTTTTATTACATTTTAAAATAAATGTATGTATGTATGTATGTATGTATGTATGTATGTGTTGCATGCACACACTTACATGTGTGCTACATCATGTGTAGGAGTCAGAGGACCACTTCCAGGCTTGTGCGTCCAGGGAATCCAACCCACATGATTGGTCCAGGTTTCTCGGTCCTTGATACCCTGAGCTGTTTCACCAGCCCCACTTGGAATATTAAGATTAATTTATTTTACTCTCCTTGCTCTACAGGTGACATTACTTTTCTCATTGGCAAAGCCATGCTACCTTCTAAGTTTCCATTGTTTGTAGCAGCCTAAAAAAACGTTATTAAGTAGCCACAATGACAGTTGATTTTGTGAAATGCTCTGTACCTTGGCATCATGAGTGAGTCAAGTTTATAGGGAAACGCATGTCTGTATAATTTCAAAGGCAAGCTTGAGGAAATAACTGGTTTGAGAGTGCATGCTCTCCCTGTTCAGTAGTTTTGCATCTGAGAGTTTTGACAGCCTCTGGATTTGGGACACAGCATGTGATAACATGTACTTAGGATAAGTGTAACAATAATGATGCATCATGTGACTTCCAAAAGTAAGCTTCCAGCTTTTCCTAAGTGCAGTCTTGACCGTCCATAGGCAGCCTGGGAAGCCAGTTGTTTTAGGGGCCGTCTACACCTACCATTTAGTTGGGGATCATAGGCACGAACACATTGACAATGAGCAGAACACAGCCAGTGTGCAGGTTCTTATAGCGCATCGCCCTGACATACCCTCCTAGAGACAATAATGACTCCCGACAAAGAGTTGCAATAATGAGAAGCAGGTGTCTCATCTCTAGGTATCATGTGCCTTAGCTGTCATGTGGTAGGATCTACCTAGATATAGGTGATCTCAAAATTCTGCAGCTGAATGTCACAGATCAGCATTTAAATAAGTCACACTTAGGGGTGAGATTTTTTTTTTTTTTTTAAAGAGTACAGGAGTAAACCAGTGACCACAGGATGTATTGACTGTCTGAGATAAAAAGCTAAACCATTCTACAGAGACATAATCCCCTTGCAACCTAGTATGCACTGTTAAAGGAGCCCAGAGAATTTTCCAGCATGGATTTCTCTTCTCCAACCTTCTTATGGTTATTTCATTTATCCATTCAACAAATATTTATTTCTGGACACCAAACATTGTGGATTCAGTGGTGAACAAGGTAAACCCGACCTGTGTCTACACAGAGGGGAGATGAACTGAGATTTCTCCTCATCTGTTTACCCGCCACTCCCAAAGGTTTACTATTCATGGATTCCAGTTTGGACCAGAAGAAAAACCTTCATTAGTTTGTGGAAATTGAATTCTAGTTGTTTTTGTTGTTGTTGTTTTGTTTTTTGTTGTTTTTTTTTTTTTTTTGTTTTTTGTTTTCTATTTCAATAGGAAGGAACTACTCTGGAGTAATGCAGCTTTTTTGTTTGTTTGTTTCTTTATATATAATAGGCCCTTTTAATATATGGACTGTAATACAGAAGGGCTGTGGTATACATGTAAATCACGAAACCTCATAAAGCTAACAATCCCATTAGGAAATACACCCCAAAACAATGAAATCAACATGTTGTAGGAGACATCCGTGTCTCCATGTTCTCTGCAGCAGCATCCAGAATAACCAGGAAATGGATACAATCTAATTGAGCATCAGCCATGAATGGATAAAGAAAATGTGGCCCATATAATGGAACAATGTTTAACCATAAAGAAAAAGATTAAAACTCATTCTTTGGGACGACATGACTCAAAGTGGGGAATGTTCTATTTAGTGAAATGGGTTAGACATAGACAGACAAGAACTGCGTGATCGCACTCAGATGTAGGCTCTGAGGGAGTTCGTTGCGTAGACATTGAGAGCAGAACGGTGCTTCCCAGGTGCTAACAACAGCAATGAGAAAATGTTGACCAGCAGGTGCTAAGGTAGGGGCGGGCAGGAGTAAGACGTGATATTGCACTATAAGGTGATTATACATAATAACAACGTAATGCATATTTCAAAAAGCTGGGAAGAAGAATTCTGTGTGTTTTTACCATAAGAAAATGATAAATTCTTAGAAGATACATACTTACCCATCTTTAAACATTGCACATACACACACGTGCATAGAAACATTGCAAAGAACCTTACACATATGTTCAATTTTATACACATATCTCAATCAGAATATACTGAAATGAATGAATAATAAGTATTATTATAAGTGAATGATAGCATCATTATAATTGAAATTAGTGATGTCCCTGCTGTCCCTGTGGGCTCTGATGTCATCACAGGCATCTGCCCCTTTCCTCTCCTCCTGCATTTGGAAGTTTAGTGACTATCCCTTAGGTATTCTTTGTATTTATGGCTTGATTTAACCCATTTTGAACTTAATAAGAATGGTGTTATTTTTGTAACCCATTCTTTCCTTACCTGTCAACATGCATTTATATGTTCTTTAGCTTGGCTCACTCTGGTGTTTTGCGACCCCTGTGCACCAGTTCAGGCATTCTTACAGATTGCACACATGTTTTCTGGCCTAGTTCCCCATGCTACATGTGTGCAAGAGTCTGCCTTGAGCTTCCTGCCTTCACAAGATTTAGTCCTGCATTTTGGGAGCGGCATAATATTTTCTGTAAAGATGTCAAATGGTAGATGGTAATAAAGAAATACTGTTTATACAAATGATATCAGTGGTCTCAAAACTGTGTAAAACAGAAAGAAATTGATTCAACAAAACAATCTAATTATGTTGATTAGTTAATCATGATGAGGGAAATTTGTGATTTTTTTTTTTTTAAGAATAATGGGTTTCAGTATTCTATTTAAAATGTTCCTGTTACTTGTCTCTGGAAACACTGATTTAAAAAGACAGTACAGTAGGATTAATAATCAAAGACTATGTCGCTGGTAATTTTCGTGTTCTCATGGGTTCAGTCTTTACCTAATTACAAGGAGTCAGATGAAAATCTGATCTTCCCTCTTGAATAGAGTAATTCACTTGGGCTGTAAGAGACATGGGGAAGTAGAAGCGAACACTTTTCTAGATGTAAGTCACTTAGCAAACCAACATAGTGTGAACTAGGTCCCCTGAGTGAGTGGGATGTTACTGTTCCCTTTGTAGTATGTTGACACCGTCATTTCTGAACCTATGACAAATAACTGGAATAGTACAGTATATATGAACCAATTCCTATTGTCAAGAAATTCTGTTATTTATGTGATTTCAATTATTTGAATATTTACATTGGAAAAACTGAAGTACATTGTGTTATAAGAGTATGCAAATACAAGAATTTAGAATCTGTATGAAATATATATATTTTTCAAGATATCATTAAGTAAGAGCTAGGTGTGGTTTTGTATGTCTGTAATACTAGGGCTTAGAAGTTCAGGGGCAGCCTGAACTACATTGTAAGACTTGATCGCAAACAAATTTTTTAATTAAAAAAAAAGATAATTAATTTAAGATTTCTTTTTAATTTTGAAGTGTTTCCTTGTTGAAGAATTTACCTGAAGACAAATTAACCAAGATCATTGACTGCTTGGAAGTGGTAAGAAATGTTAAAGTTAAAAATAAAAAATAATCATTAGATCTTAGGATCTAGTCATATTATTAGTACTGTAAATGAATAAAGAGGAAAAGATGGTAGACCACCAAGTCCCGAGACTAGGAGCCATGTCCAGTTGTGAGAAATCTTAGGCCAGCTCACACTGAGATATGGGACCAGCAAGGGTTAGGTAGCCTTGGAACTTGCAGAAAGAAATTTGCATGTGTAAAGTGAAATTTGATTTACATATTTTAATCTTTTTAGTACATTTCATACAACTAATCTGCCTTACTCAAGAGGCATTTGATTTTCTCCAATTAACATCACAATCCCTTGCCGAGTTTTCACAATATAAAGGAGTCACTGAGGCATAATTAGGAAGCAGGGTACAGAAAGGGCACGCTGCTGCTGTGGGGGTGGTGCCCAGAAGCCAGACCCTGAAGCAGTCTATACTCAGCACGTTTGAAGAGCTCACGCCTGAGTACTTTACCTATTTCAATATCTAGAGGCAAATGACAGATTGGAAAGTGTTCAAAGGCTTATTCCTGGCATCCCCCAGATGGCTGGTTTTAGTTTAAGATTCATCAAGCCTCATTGTGAAAAAACAATTTTATAATGTACCTTGCTTTTTAATGATACTCATTTTTTGTAAACCTCTTTAGATTCTGAAGATTATGACTTTGGAAAAAGCAAATAGCCTCTCTCACTTTCTTGGGGGTCCCTTTCATTGAAACCAAAATGACCTTTCAGAAATTAAGAGGAGGTAGGGGGTTGGTGGCAATATCATTTCTGGATGTGGCACTTACACAGAGCTGCTTTCAGTTGGAACAAAGTTAGAAAGAAAGAAAGAAAGAAAGAAAGAAAGAAAGAAAGGAAGGAAGGAAGGAAGAAAGAACAGCCCATCCATCTGTTGACAAATAGATCTGTCAATCATAAAATACAGTGTAAACACCTATGTGTTGAGAGAGAAGCAGGGACTATTTTATCCTAAACCTAAGCGCCATCAGTAATGTTTCCATGTATAGTCATGGAGTCCATCAAATCCTTAAGCAAAGGCAGGCTAGGGGGACATCATGCCTCATCTCCTGTCCCCTGGGACTTCAGATATGAAGTCAGATTCAACAAGCCTGTGTACTCTGCATTCCTCCGGGATTTCCCCAGTGTAACATAAGCCAATCACAGATGTTACAAATTAATAATTCATCCCAAGTTCTTAGGGTGTGTTTCCTTTCAGGCCAGAGAAGCCCTATTTGTATAAATTTTGTTGTTGTTGTTGTTGTTGTTGTTGTTGTTGTTACTCCCCCATCTGTTTTTAATATACTACTAAGAGAGTGGTTTCACCAGAGGAAAATTCTGCTCTAACAGTGACTATGAGAACTTGGTGTCATTAAAAATAAATGATCAATTAGACATATTTATAGCGCCTATAGGCAACAGCCACAGGGTACAGAGATGGGTCTCGAATGCAGGATTAATTAGCACACAATTCAAGTTTGTAAGCTTCATCTTTTAAAACACTCTAGGAAAGCTTGATTACACATCAGCCTCTGCAGACAACAGCCCCATGGGCTCTTTATTCACACCTGGCAAACAAATGCATCCCTGTCACGTGTGAAAATCCTCAGCTGTGGAGGTGATTACCAAGGGAGTAATGGAATCTGTTTAGTTCTGAGGAAAGTGAGCAATTTACAAAACAGATCCTCCCCACAGTCAATCTCCCAGTGCAGGGAGTTGTGATGAAGGCCCGGCTGAGTTCCTGCAATTCATCTCCATGCTTTCTTGAGAAAAGGGGTGTCTGAAATGCCGCTTAGAGGTTGGCAGGGGAGCCAGTTTTTCGTTGTGTTTGGGGAGAAAGGTGCAGAAAAGAGGATCAGTTTCCTGTACCAAGCAGTAGAGCTGGCAGGTTCCAAAGAAACCCCAGATTAACTCTGGAGTCTTTTAGCATGACAAAGCAATCACTACTAGTGTCTCCTCTTAGTTCCTCACACCCTGGGCTCTAAACCTCTTTAGCGCAGGGGCGTGGCTTCTGGGGCGTGGCTTTTAAGGGCGTGGCTTCCCTTTTTCCAGCTTCCCATTCCTATGCAATTTTGCCATTTAGGCAACTGTCTCTTTTGATCCTTATTCATTCTCTCTCTCTCTCTCTCTCTCTCTCTCTCTCTCTCTCTCTCTCTCTCTTCTCCCTTCTCTGCTTTCATGGCCCGTTCAGTTATGTTAGTCTAGTCTTTCTCCCCTTGCTATGAATTCTTCCAGATGCCTTTGGCTGTACTCTCCCTCACATCTACAATAAAACCTGTCTCCTCTACCATACCTAGAAACAAACATGTAGAGTGTGCCATAGTCTGCTCCTTCCTTCCAGAGATTTCCATATTAAATCATGTTCGGCCAAGTCTAGTCTCTCTGTGTGTATGTTACGTGTAGTTTGGGTGAGTGTTTTCTGTGTGTTATATGTACTTTGGATGAGTGCTCTGTGTGTGTTACGTGCAGTCCAGGTGAGTGTACAGGTGTGAACAAATGTGTATGTGCGTGAGTAAGGAGGTCAGAGGCCAACCAGTGGGTGTCATTCCTTGGGCACCAACCCCCTTTTTCTTTTGAACAGGGTCTCACATCGGCCTGAATGCACAGATTAGACAAAGCTGGCTGCCCAGTGAGCCCTAGGAGTCCGCTTGCCTTTGTCTCCTTAGTGCTGGGATTAGAGCAAGCGCGTTCATGTTTAGTTTTCAAAAATATGGACGCTGGGGGATCAAACTCAAGTACTCAGGCTTGTGTAAGATGACCACCTTACTGCCTGAGCTGTCTCCTCAGCTCTAGGCACAGGTTTCGAGACCGAGTTGTACATGTGTGTATGTGTGCGCATGTATATGTGTTACATCTTGCCTGTCATCAACACTTCTTTGCGATGAAGGTTCATAGCACAGATTCTGTCAGGAAGTCTGGGCTTTGATTTTCCTCCATCACTCCTGAGTTTCTTCCTAGTTCTTATGTCTTCTGTATAGAAACTCAGTTTCTTGCCTTTTGCCACATCAGTACAAAAAAGCATGCCTTCCTTACAATGAAAAGTAATGCCTGTAGAGGCCACTGTCCATTTGTATTGTTTTCTAGTCTGCTCTCAAGTTCATTTTCTTCTTTTTGTTTTTTTTTTCACATCTGTTACGTCTCTCTTCGAGCTTCTAGGCATCTTCCTTTAAAGACGTTTTTTCAGGCCGTGGGTGGTAGATCATTACTAGTTCACGGAAGTGATTCGGTGGAACAGTTTTGCAAAATCAAAGGAGCTTGTGTAGTCATGGTTTCAAAGACAGTTTATATTTTCCGTAAGTGTCTATGTGTGTGTACCTTTACGGGTATATCAAGCAAACATGTGAAGTGAATTCCTTATTACAGGGAACATGCTAGAAAACCGACTCCGCACAGGGTAGAGCCATGGCTTCTTGGTCTTCTAAGGGACCCTTTGCAATGTTACCACAGGGCAGCCACCACACTGTTTGCTCTTCCCCTTTTGGTTGCGGTAGCTGCCCTGGTCTGACTGGCAGCACTCCCCAGTTGACAAATACTGGACAGTCAGTCTACCTTCACGGCCAGTTGTCACCACTGTATATTTTTGGTCTGACCTATTTCCACAGCCTTTCCTGATCCATGAGTTACTGTCGACACACTGGGAGGTATTATTTGCCTTCCTTCCACGGTTTGAGGTGACAAAGAACCATTCCTGGGATGATTCCAGTGGGGAAGCTGCCCTTTAAGAAATAATAAGGCTCTTTCTCAATGTTCCCTTTTCAAGCTTGTACCCTCTGAACTTACTGGTTGTCAGGAATTAAAACCACACCTCTGCACATGTAAGAGGTTTTGTAATAGTCCAAGAACAGCCCGGTAGCCTGTCAGAAAGTTCTCATGTCGTTTCTGCTCCATGTGCGTGATGGGGACCCAGATGGGAAGGGTATAAGGGACATCCTCAGCCATGGTTTACCTGACAGGACACTGCTACTTTACTGAAGTGATTGGTATTTTAATTAGTTACAGGAGGAGGATACCTTGAATTGCAGGGGTGTGATCATTGCTAAAGGGTCATAGTTACTGGCACTGTAAAATGGAGCATCTCCATAGAGAAGACTTCTGAAAACTATGAAATAAGAAAAAAACCAAAGAGCTGGGCTAAGTGAAGTGAATGCAAAACCTCATTGTTTGTGTAAAACAGAGTTCATCTCTCATTCACAGACCGGTCCACCGGTTAGGTTCACCCAGTCATCTGGAGATGTAAACTGATGGCTACTTTGCCATCTTCATTTAGCAAATGGGTTTCAAGGTCCCTCTAGGCCATGCCATTAAGGATGTGCACATGGAATGGTTCATGGGTCTGGCTCGGAAGTGAGATGCATTACCACTGCCTTATTCTCTAGGACATAATTTAACCATATGGTGAATACTGACAACAGAAGCATCACTTCCTTGGATAGCCATAGATGACTCTGAGAGTCAGCTTGCAGCCTTGTCACAGAAATAAACAGTAGCTAGGTTCCTGGTGTGTACCAAAAAAATCTACCATGTATTTCATGAGTACTTCTACTTCATCCTCAGACAATGCTAGGTGCCTTAGATACAGAAGAACAAATCGAGGTTCAGAGATATGGCCGTAAAGCACATACCACAGTCCCTTTCCATAATACGTCAGTTATTAAATAAACATTCACCATATTAAGATGTATTCCGGGGGTATACAGAATTGTACTCACACACGACCACACCCAGTCCCTTGTTGGCTAGATGGGCTGAGTATAATTACAGAAATCCTTGAAAGAAGAGAATCATTCTATGTGGAACCAGAAGTGGAAACTAGGGGAGAGTCTATGAGTAAGAATCTCACATGTCATGCTTGTTCTGAGATGTCAAGGGGAATATGGCAGGCAGAGGCCTCCAGCAGCTCAGAGCAGCCCTGCTGACTCCCCACTGACAGCCTAGAAGGAAATGCCATCTCTCCCTACAAGCTAGTTCAGCCAGCCATCACAGTGAACTAGAAACACATTTCCTGCACCTGGAGGTTTCGGGATGGAATGCAGTCCCTACTAATACCTCAAACTCAATCGTGAAAGAGCTCAAGTAGCTGCTCTCCTCTGTCCTAGGGCTTTCCGATCCACAGAAACATTAAGCTAACCAAAGGTAGTTGCTCTAAGCTACTAGGTCTGGGCTCATTGGTTTTAGAAGCTACAAAAAGCTAACACACTTCTATAGCTTTGAAGGTCAAGGTTCTCAGCTGATGTGTTCAGTTAAAAGCAATCCCATGTAGAACTGGGCTTAGTATCTGGTTCTTTTGGCTTCATGTATCTGTCTGAGAGATGTTGAAATATCCAATTAAGTGTATACAACATTATGAGAATAAAAGGTGTTTTTATTGACGTGAGGAATAATGTTCAGTCTATAAAGGTTTGTTCTATTACACTTTGGCCATTTTGCTTAAATGACCAGGAAGGTTTTGAAAAGCAAACACATTAAAGTAGTTTAGTTTAGAATTTATTTTCCAGTCAAAAGGAAACAAATGAGCGAAATTATGTTGTCAATTTTGTTGTAGGAATCACTTTGTGTGTAGAAATCATTACAAAATCCATCTTCTCTGAATTGAAATAATCTCAAACTAAGACAACATAGAAGGGGGCAATATGATCTGTCTGTGTCCCATGATGCTGGGTTGCTCTTTTGCTCTGACAACTGGATACTTCCTTCTCAACAAAAAGTCTCAAATCGCACAACTATGTGTGAAAGATAGAAAAATTAATACAAAAAAGGAGAAAGAAGTGATCATTTGCAGTTTTATGAAGATAAATCAACACTAAAGCAGGAATTTGCACATGTAGGTTCTGATGTTGCTGGGACCTTTTCTGATGAAGACCCTTTAGAAACAGTGCACATAGCAGAGCTACCTGTTGTATGTATGAACTCCTTCTAGGTATTGCTGTTTCACAGAGTTAGAAACAGAGGCTGCCTTTCCTCATACCCACTGGGAGTATTTTCAAGCTATCATTCAATCACGCATTCCTTTCTGAACCTTTGACCTACTTTTTAGACAGTTACTAGACATTGCAGTTCAGCCAGAGGTGAGATCACAGTGTATCCCTGGCTGTCATCTTGTTCTCTCTTCTCACCATATCTCTGCCCTCTGTAACGGAAAGTGAATATTGCCAAGTGAAGGTTCCGAGAAAAGATAAGAACAAGCACAGATCTTCTAGCTGGTCAATAAAGCAACACTTTTTAATTTTACCACAGCATTAATGATAGGTAGGGTAAGCTCACAGGCAGCCCACACTCACTTAAAGACACAAAGGGCTCTTTTTCCTGTATGTCTTCAGTCATAGGCATTGACTTGATCTGATATTTTGTTTTTTGTCATCCCAATAGGAATACTATGACAAAGGAGATTATATTATCAGAGAAGGAGAAGAAGGGAGCACCTTTTTCATTTTGGCAAAAGGAAAGGTAAATTCTAAGTAAAGCTTAAGGCAAAAAACCCTGTGCTGGGTTAAATGTACTGACAGTGTGGTGATGCTGTGTGTGGCTGTGGAGGAACCCCTGACTGAAAGGGTGATGAGACATCTCTGCTAGAGTCCCTGGATTGGAGATGAGTGCACAGAATACTCCTGATTGACCACAGGTGACGTAGTGCTTTGTCAGTAACTGCACACAGGTTACTTTATTTTCTGTGGAAGCCTCACTGTGTATAATGTCTATGGTGACTGGTTTATTTCTAAAGTCCCTTTTTAGGAATGAGCATCTGATTGTCAGTCAGCCCAATGGCCAAGAATGGGCCTAAAATAATGTTTTACTGTAACAGGTATGATGAGCTCAACAGGCAATGAGAGAATTCTGGCTGATACAGGAATTGCATTTCAAAATATTAATTCATGGTAAAACACATAAATATCAATCACAAGCTCTAGCCAACATGAAACAATGCCTAATGACATATTAAAGAGGACTAATTCTAGCTCAAATAAAGAACATTGTAAGCTTGGGTTTCCGTGCTGTACCCTCCTAGCCTGTGGTTCACTTTGAAATGGACACTGAGTTGTGAGCCCTTCCATGGCATCATTTTGCATTGTTTTGGAGTCCATATGATATAGCCTACCTGTGGTCAAGCCTCAGACTGATTCTTGATTAAGTTATCAAGTCTGTTAGAATTTTTTGAAGCAACAAAAATCCCTATAAGACTAAGACTATTTGCTTTGAGGATCTCTCAGGAAGGATCACTGGATTTATATTCTTAAAATTGTCCTTTGGAGTCAGGCATAATGGCTCATACCCTTAATCCCTGTACTTGGGAGGCAAAGGCAGGAAAATCTCCAAGTTTGAGGCTAGCTTGGTCTACATAGTGACTTCCAGGACAGCCATGGTGACACTAAGAAACCCTGCCTCAAAAATCAAAATAAATAGAAACACAAATAAAAACTGACTTTGAGAGGTGATCTGAATGGTTGGTTTGGGAAGAGATTATCCTGTTACAGAGGGTTGTCTCATACCTGCCTGAACCAGAGCAGAGTGTAGTATGCTGTCCTGACTACTGTACCACTACTGTGGCCTCTTCTTTTCCCTCCTTCAGATAGTTCTGTGAGTTTGTGTGACAGCTGTGCATTCAGACCCCTTGTTTACTTAATCTCTGTTTTGAATGTCTTTCTTCCTCTAGGTGAAAGTCACACAGAGCACAGAGGGCCATGATCAGCCACAGTTGATCAAAACACTGCAGAAAGGAGAGTACTTTGGAGAAAAGGCTCTGATCAGGTGAGTTCATGGATTCATACATCACACTCAGACACAAGGCTTTGACTGTTTTCTATGTCAACACTACCCACACACTAAGTTTGCACAGAAAGAAATTGGAAAGTCTTATATAGGTAGGATCAAGATGGTGTTAGATTAACTCTTAGCTTAAAAACATTAGCAAAAGACTGTAAAGCAAGGAAATTGTTAGCTAAACAATGTTAGAGACAGCTATTACACTGCTGTGGTTTACAAAAAGTATCCTGATCAACAATTTTCTTTTTTTATTAAAATGTGAAAAGAGAGCTGATAAGAAGGGCCAGTGGATGGAGGGGCTTGCAGCCAAATCTAAGGACCTGAGTTTGATCCCCAGGAACCACATGATGGAGGAAGGGAACTGACTCCCCTAGACTGTCCTCTGATTTTCACATGTGTGCCATGGCATACAGATACACACACATAGACACACACACACACAAACACACACACATACACTAAATAACTGAATAGAAAAATTTAAAACGTCACAAACTTTTCACACACTGGGTATCTTTAAAACATCATGTAAAAAATAATTTTTAGGAACTTTCTTATGAGATCAATTTGCAAGTCTTAGCATCAGCTCAAAATAGTGTGTCTGAAATTTCTATGTGACCCGTCTCTCTTTTGAAGTATAAACTTATTTACAATTGACCTATGTTATGGAAATATCTTTTTAAAGGCTGATAAGTGGCTTGAGAAAAACGTTGTACTTCCTCAAACAAAACAAACAAATGCACACATAGAAAGAAATAATTTTTCTGAATAAAAATAGCTTCATAAAATAACAAGATAGAATTCAGAAAAAGGCACATTTTTTGAGTAACATGTTTTTGAGTGAGTAATTGACAGTTATTTAGGAAGCACTTAAATTTTATATTACCATCAAATGGTTTTATTGCAAGTTTGTGTTTGAAGAGAAGAGTTATTGAAGAGCCTATTCAATTCTCTCTGCTCTGTTTTCTTCACGTTCACCCATGAAACTCCTGTTTGGCTGATATGCATGACAGGTTATATAATGGAGAAAACGCTCCACAATTACCCAGAGACACATCTGATTATTCAAAATCCTTACATCTCTTATTTTTCAAAGAGAGCTCAAATAGTAAAACATAATAAACTGCGCTTTAGCTATTATGTAAGCAATTTCCAAGTAGAATTTAAAGACAGGCTGAGCTTTTCTTTCTTAACTTCTAGCTGGTAATGAACTTACTTTGATAATAATTAAATTGTCTTTTTTTTTTGCACTATCATAATTACCTTCCCACATTCAAGTAAAACAAACAAACCTTGCAGATACGAAAGTCTATAAATGGAGTATAGATATTAAGTTTCTCTTGAGAGAAACTGTGCTCTCTGGTTTTGCTGGACCTGAGGTAATCTGTGCTGTCTGTTGCAGCCAGCCAATTATAGTGCTTTTCCTATAGGAAACACAAGGATTTATGTTTAACACAGACAACCAGCTCCCCGAAGCATCTGAAAGCACAAAGCTAAAATGAATGGGAAGGAAATGTTGATACACATATTTTTCCCCTTTTTGCACATTTTTATGGCCCCATGTTTTAGGGCTGCTGACGGCACTCTCAGCCTTGCTTCTGTTTCATGTTTTTAAAATGACATTAAATGGTCTCAGGAGTTCTTTCAGAATTTTATTCATAAAAATAAATCCATGGCACTTAACAGACAGTTACTTTGAAGGCACATGTGGGACCCTGTTGTAGTGTGTGCGGAGAATGATTTTTGTGACAGTCATGGGGTGCACCTGTAAGGCTTTACAAATGCCTTAAGCAGTCCCTTGCTCTGAACTCAGAAGCCAAGGTCATATCCGTGCCTGTGTTTGTGTGAGTCCACACATACTTGATCTCTCTACTCCACTTCTGCTTCTACCAGTATTCATACCTCTGTCTCTGGGTCTGCTTTTAATTGCTTGTGTAAACTGATCCAAAGTTATCCCACCTTTGCCTAAAATTCCCCGAGGCTCAATTATTTTCACTGATACCCTCTAGCAGGAACCCTATAAACTGAAGACCAACTGTAAACTACATAAGATGGTCTTTGGATTTCATCTAGAAAGAAAGGGGGCTCCTTGGGCACACAAGAGATGGGCTGCTTGAGTTTTCTCTGTCCTCCCACTAAGGACATGCCAAGGAACACATAGTTGGTATTTTTCATGGAATTGTCCAGAGCTGTCCCTGTGATGCCCACATTTTGTTAGTACTCCTGGGTTACTCTAAGTGAGTCTCTGAGTACTGGATACTATGTCTGTGCCTTTCATTAGACTCTAATTTATATCTAATGGAGGGAGAAAATCAATACGTTAAGTCAATATGAAGAAATACTTTACCTGATTCTTGACCCATCAATGTTACTTAGACAGTTAGATTGCCTTCGGCTCATATACGACTCATATCTAAGAGGTCATGGTAAGAGTCTGTGTTGCATTATGTACCAGAAAGGTAACAGTGCCAATTTTGCCATGGTTCATCTTTAAGTGATACTAATATCAGAGATTTTCCTGAGGGGGGAAAAATCCATTTTTCTATCGTATGGCATGAAAGTGTTTCAGTATTCAGTGAATTTGTTGCTGCAGCTCTGTGCACACAAGCCTGGATTCCATTTTAACTGCTTTGTTGTAGGGCATGCACTTGACCATCTCCCGGTACATTTCTCTGATCTGTTGGTCTCTGTGCTGCCTCCTTGTTCATTTGTGATTCTCCTTTGATGGAAGAGATCTCTTCTATTCTGATTGTGACAAACGCAAATGAGATTCTGTATTGCAGCTGGTGATTCTCTCAGGCTCCCAATACAGTTACCTTCCCTGAACTCTTTGTGTACACAACCTTTATTGGGGCACATTTCAAATCCATATCTTAGAAGGGTTGGATATAAAATACTGTGTTTTTTTTTTTTTTTCTTCTAATCCATGCAGTCCTTGGATGCTTTAGCTACTGGGTGTGTGAATTCACATAAAGTTGTAGGTTCCCTAACCAAAACGAACTTTTAATTTCTAATTGTGGTGAAAACTGACTTCCCTTTTTCCATTTGCAGTGATGACGTCAGATCAGCCAATATAATTGCAGAAGAAAATGATGTCGCGTGCCTCGTGATAGATCGAGAGTGAGTGTTCCAGTGTCAGAGAAGGCAGGCACCTGTTACTTTCAAAGACTTGGCATCTGTTACTCCGAGGCCTTCTCTGTTTTCAGATTCATCACTACTTGGGAATGCTGGCCAATACTCAGCTGCAAGTACACGCCATTAAAATTCATGAGCAGGAACCGGGCCTTGTGATCAGAGTCTGTCTCTGCAGTGGCAGATGCTGGCAGGCTAAATATTTTGTGTGCAAAGTTGATACATAATTATCAGCAATGGGCTGATTTAAATTCCATGTCTTTCAAGGAACTCAGTTTGCTAGTGTTTTCATGGATTTATTTGTGTGTCTGTGGGCACGCCGTATGAGAGCAAGTATCCAAGGAAACAGGAAGAGCTTCCAATCCTTGGACTTGGAGCTACAGGATATTGGGACCCACTTGATTTGGGCTCCAGGAACCAAATATGGGTCCTTTACAGCTAACTGAAAGGAGCTGAAAGAACAACTAACTGTTGAGCCATCTCCCCTGCCCAGAATCTTCCCGTGAAGTAAAAATAGTCACTAATTGTTATCATTCCAGAGAGGCAGGGCCATCTGTAGCAATTTTTATTATATGCACAAATATTGATATTGTTTTTAGGTTACTTTTTAAAAATAAGCCTCATTTTATATCCTTTTCTACTTCAAAGCCAATTTTAACCTGGCTTCTTGGACCCTTCATTAACCAGTTAAATAGTCACTGACTATGTAGCCAGTCCAAAGAACACAACTCACGTAAACAAAAACAGAACCATCGTCTATGTAAAGCCATACTGTCATCAAAAGAAATAAGACGTACTCTTGTAAAAGATTAACGAAATCAGTAAAATGGCAAGGTTTAACAGTGGAATATGTTCAGTGGCTAATTGTCTATACCATTTACTGAACATGGAGTCATAGATGTGAAGCACTGGGAAGGATATAGAACATCTATCAGGAAAATTTTCAATTATGGAAAGAGAGAATGACCTTGTCAGCTTCATAATGCACCTTTGTCAGTTGCCAATGCATAACCAATAACCCCTCCACAGATCCAAACCATCTCATAGTACATTCAAGGAAGCTTAAAACCCACGACTACTTTGTCTATAGATTTCTCTGTTGTCTCTAAAAGCCAGATACTATAAATGTAAACCCGTACAATCCTAGTGTCAAGATATATAAAAAGTTAACCGTAATTTTAATACTTCTCTAAGCTATTCTGATTCTTTCCTGCAGATAAGACAAGTGAACCCAAGTAGGTAAAAGGTCTTCTCCGTCAGTGGCCTCTGTGATTGGACAGGGGGCTACTGCCCAGGTTTCTCGACTCATTTCAGCATCCGGCCACCAGGCCCCAAGGTTCCCATAGCACCATGGGAGAAAAAGAAGCAGTCATGAAGCTGTGGAGGGGAAATGGCTGTATTTTATTTTTAAGTGTGGAAAGGGGCCTCAAAACAGGACATTTTCTAACCAAAGAGAAAATGTAGAAGTCACTCCAGGGGAAGTAAGCCTGCAAAGACACAGGAACGAGAAAGTGCAAAATGTACTTAGATGCAAACAATTCTTGCAGGACAGCTGTCAGATAGAAAATGTATTAGTTCAATATCTTCCAAATAACAGATTTGCTTTCTATGAGTTTCTTTAAAACAATGCACATGTGCTAAATAACATTAGTTGTGCTGTAATTGCTCCAGAAGCTCTGACCTGTGAGAAAAGAGATGAATGAACGTCATCTGTAATTGTTCATGTCAGAGAGAGTCCCTCAGAGTCTATGGATGAAATGTAATAGTTTTATGTCCTTTACAAGTTTAATTTACATGCATATTAATGAGGGGTGGGAAGTACATCTGATACAATGAAAGAGGTAGCATTATGTACATCAGAGGTGAGACAGATGAACCATAAGGTACATGTAGGTTGATCTACAACCTAGATTTCTGTGGACAGTGGGGTCACGTATCTCTGAGTGGTGTCTCATTGCCCTGTGAACATTATTCCACTTTAGATGACAAATGATAGATGATTATTAATTCCTCTAGTTATGACTAAAGAAATAGATTAGACCCCAGCAATAGAGCCATTTAGGACATTCTGTAGACTTTAATCATATTGACTGACGCTCACAGTTTAGTTTATAAAGCACCTGCCCTACCAGCCCCCTGCTAGCCTCATGATCACAGAAGGATGTCCTTTGTACATGGTGACTGCAGAGCCAGTGTCTGTAATAGTCCTTACCAGATGGCATCTTGACAAGGGGTGCCATACTTTTTTTTTGAAGTTGTGAGAAGACATGTGAATTAACTGCAAGGTAACAATAACTCTATTTTTAGAAAGCCCACACTTCCTGGTGACATCTCGACCATGGATGGTGGAGAAAAATCTCAAATGGTTGATAAGTTACTCCTTGGGGTCTAACATCTGAGTAGGGACAGCTTGTTTGCAGTTACAGCTAGAGCCTTGTAGCTGCAGAAACCTGGGGATGGCAAGGCAGGGGTGCCTAGACAATGCTACCTTACTGAGAGTCCCTGTGTGTCCTTAACAGAAGGAATTAGCTATAGAACTTCCAATGACTAGTCACAATTACAGAAAATTTAATATTTCATAACTTATTGAAAAGCAGTTTAAAAGTTGAAACAAACATTCAGAGAGCTTTGTGGATGTGCATGCATTGAGTAAAACTCTTGGGCTTGGGGTGCAGCTCAGGGCTTTGTGTGTGTGTGTGTGTGTGTACACTGAGTAAAACTGTTGGGCTTGGGGGACGGCACGGCTCTGCCAACAAAGTGTTTGCTGTGCAACCACAAGGATTTAAATTCTATCCCCAGAACACACATACAAATTTTAGACGTTGAGACCTGTGCTTGTAACCCCACCATTAGGAACGTGGAGGGAGCCATGTCTCTGGGACTTGCTGGCCAGCCAGCTGAGTCTAATTTGCAGGCTCTGAGCCAGGGTGAGACCCCATCCTAAAGGTAGACAGCTCTTGAGTAATCATACCCAAGGCTAGACCGCCACACACATGTATACCCTTCCCCTCCCCCCCAGATACACACATGAGAACGGAGAGTGTTAAATTACCTTGATACCTTCACAATGGACCACTTTGTCTCTTTTTATTTAGAACATTCAACCAAACTGTGGGGACATTTGATGAACTCCAAAAATACCTTGAGGGGTATGTGGCCAACCTGAATCGCGATGATGAAAAAAGACACGCAAAGTAAGTGAGACGGGTTTCCTTGCCCACGGCAACAGGGACAGGGTACAATTCCCTGAGGGGTGACCTTCCATGTGCCCTTGCTAGAGGATTTTGAAGATACTGCCTCAACTCTAGAATGGGGAATTTTAAGCCTCTAAGTAAACACTTTGAGTAATGAGTAGGAATTTGAGAGAACTTTTCTGATAAAGAGAATACTTTAGAGTGGTGAGTTACTCCAAAAAGACATGGTTAGAGGGAAAAAGCAGGATTATAGCTGGGTTTTTTAAAGTTTCCAAGGACGTATTTGTGAGCAGGAAGAGTTGAGTTGACTACTTTAAATTACTAATAGAGTTTTTAAAAATAATAGGGAACTTTCCTTTAATGTTTTGTTACTTGATAAAATATTTACATTTTTATTATATTTTTGTGCTGAGAATTGAACCCAGGGCCCCATACATTGAAGATGAATTATCCCTCACTCTGCTAACCCCATAACCCTTAAGGCATGAGGAGGGAAAACTGAAGCTTATGTTCTTGAGACAGGCTTCTGATGAGGTACACTCAAAATTTCTAGAAAGACTAACTTTTGAGTTAAAGTGTTCAGTCAGCACTTTATTTTTCTCCAAGATATGCACCTTCGATCTTTGTGCCTACAGCCTTTTAGAGTAACGATTTGCCCACATAGAACTCAGAACAGTTACTTTTAATTCAAAGATGAGACAGGTATTTATGAACAGCGGCACTTAGATGTAAAATAGGAGTGCCCATTCATGTCCCATGAAGCAGTCATTCTGCCTAAGGTGTGAAAATCTCTGGTGACTAACAGCAGAAAGTCCCAGTGTGGCCTTCTGGGAATGACAAATATGACTGGTTTTGTCCTCTTCCACTGACTCTTCTCCTGGGTTATTGATTAACAGCTTTTTTGACATGAGTTTCAAATGTTACAAAATCCCTCTATTCTCATTGAATTTGACTTTTGTCCTGATGAGTGATTCCAGGTATGATCAAATCCATCCCTGTCAAAAGTGGAGACAGTCTTTGTGGCACTGATAGGCAGTGTAAGAGCAGAGTTGTGACTGGCAGGGTACCAGCACAGCTCGGGGTGTGTGTGTGACTTCTTGATTCTCTCTTCAGGCGCTCCATGTCTAGCTGGAAGTTGTCCAAAGCCCTTTCTCTGGAGATGATTCAGCTGAAAGAGAAGGTGGCCAGATTCTCCTCAACCTCCCCATTCCAGAACCTTGAGATTATCGCAACACTGGGCGTTGGTGGGTTCGGAAGAGTGGAGCTTGTAAGGGGTTTACGTTTCAAGCATCTGAGAGAAAGCTTTTTGACTTTTTGTTTTGTTCTGTTTTATATCCCAACTTAGGTTGGAGGAATAGATGAGTTATCATTGCTATCTTAAAGTGTTCTGAGTCTGAGGAAGTAAACGTTTCTGTCTATTTGTACTTGAAAATAGTAATTAAGTGATCTCTTACATCACATCCCATGATGAATCCTTCTTGATAGTAATTATCTGAGAATGTGCCAAGTAGGCATTCTGAAAGATTATAAAGTGTAAAAAAATTGTATTTCATAACAACCACTCACATGTGCATAGATGTGTACAGTCAAAACCCACTATCTCTCTGCAGTGGCCAGCAGAAATACCCTAGGTAGAATCCTTAATATTGTAGGAGTATCCCTTAAGAACCCTGCTTCTATGTCTGTGCTTGGCTTTCATTACCCTGCTTTGGGGTTATGTATAATTTTCCATCAGAGAAACAAGAAAGAATGAAAGCAAGAGGACATTTGAAGAGCAGCCTTCTGCAGCACTCAACAGACAGCTGGGGGCCAGAGCCCGGTGTCAGCTAGCACCACCTTACTGTGCTTAATAATCAGCTCCCAAGAAGTAGCAGAGTTCCTGGGTCAGAGCAAGTGTCCTAAGAAAACCCAGCAATAGACAACTGTGCTCTTTTGGGGCGCAGATGGCTCTGAGCCCCTGGCAATCACCAAGCCCCTCTTTGCCCAGGCGATTTTTAACAGTTCACTGTACAGTGACCCCCAGGGGCTGCATGAAGGCCTTGGTCTGCAGGATGGCTGGACATTAAGCAGCTGTGGAATGCTGCTACAGACTGTGATAGAACAATTCACACCCACTCCAAACTCATCTCTGATGGATGAAGGGAAAGCACCTTTCTAACAGGGGGAAGAATATTTGTAATGAGTCTTATGCAGAGATTCTTGTGCACTGGTATTTTCCACCCAAGAACACAGCTAAGAGATTGGATTAACAACGCTGAGATCTGCTTTCGTAGATAATAACTACAGAAGAAGTAATTCCTCCAGTCATTTAAAAATCTATAGACATTACAACTGATAAATATGATGAGGATATAAGATGTACCAATTTCCATTTACTATTCAGTATTGTCTGCTTATTGATTTTTACATCTATCAGAACAAGATAGGTTTTTTTTCAATTCTGATTTACCTTTAATAGTAAGTTCTGATTTTTGCATATAGAGAAGGCCTTCTCTTACTTTCCAATACAAATTTCTACCATGATGGATATATGCTTCTATTACCTGATGTGTTTGTTGAGCTTTGGAAATGTGCCTAATACAATCAAGAAAATGAACTTCTACTTGTAACTAATTTAAATTTCAATAACTTCATGCTATTAGTAGGCTGCCCATTGAATAGGACAGATATAAAATTAATTTGATTTGAGTTTTGAAAATTAGAGATGAATATTAAGAAATAAGAAGCCTTAGCAAATCTTGTCAAAGTTGATCATGTTATACAATGAAAACAAAATTTCTGTTAATGAAATTTATTGAGAATTTATTTTCTTATTTCAGTAGAAAAATTTTAGAACCAAGTCATATGAAGTATTTTGAAAATGATTGGAAGTGTATAAAGTTATATAGAACTCAATTCTTGAGGAATGCATGGTTAAAAGCTAATATATTTTTAAATGTAAAACAATTTAACTCTCATTAATTAATATGTTATATTACACATTGCAAATTGTCATGATACATTAAGTATGAGCATGCTTCCATTTCTCACATAGGTTAAAGTTAAAAATGAGAATGTTGCTTTTGCCATGAAATGTATAAGGAAGAAGCACATTGTTGATACAAAGCAGCAAGAACATGTCTACTCAGAAAAAAGGATCCTGGAGGAGCTGTGTTCTCCCTTCATTGTGAAGTAAGTACGCAGTGGGCATTCCAGGAAGTGTTACTCTGAATTCTCCTATGGGATCATGGGTAGGAGTTTTCAATTGCTTTTATCTTAAGGAAACCTTGCAGACTTGTTAACTTGCTAACTTGTACACACACACACACACACACACACACACACACACACACACACACACGGTTACCAAAGAAGGATATACCTGGTGCTACAAGTTCAAAGCTCCAGTGTGACAGTTATTTCTTTTTGTTCTGGACTTGTTAGCAGCTTGGAGGAGAGACCATCTAGGCCATTACCATCTTTACTTGCATGTTCATCGGCCCACCGATATAAGCCAGTTTAAATTTTCATTTACCTCTTAACAATCCCTAAGTGTAGTTTCAGTGACTTCTGGTGATGTGCAGTCTACGGGAAAGACCAAATAGATATGCCATGTGGCATCTAGCCTGGGCTTTAGCTCTGGAGCCCACACTCTGAAACGCTTTTACTCTCTGACTAGCCTGGTACTAACTATGTGGCCCAGGATGACCCTGAACTCATAGAAATCTTCCTGCTCCTGAATGCCACGATTACAAATGCGTGCCACCATACCCAGCTCCTAAAGAGATGACTTACTGCAGTATTGTGCATTATCTGTCAGCTCTCCTGGCTGTTTCCCTCTGGGTGTGGGACAACCAAGAAAAGGGGCAGTATCTTCCCCTCTCTTTCTCCCCACCTACTCTTCGTTCCCATTCTCCTCCTTCTCTCCTCTCATTCGTCCTTCCTGACTTTTATTCTATGTGTATGAATGTCCGCCTGCATGTATGTATGTATGTATGTATGTATGTACACATGTATGTATGTGTACTATATGCATGGCTAGTGTACACCCAGGACAAAAATAGGTGGTGGAACTGTCATTATAGATGACTATGAGTTGCCGTGTGGCTATTGGGAACTGAACCTACATCTTTTGTGAGAGCAGCAAGTGGTGAGCCATCTCTCCATCTCCTAAGACAGGTTCTAAGCACTGGAAAATGTTTGCACCCGAGTGTTGAGCGTGGCATACTGTCCAGGCACAGCACTGCAGGTCTGAGACTCTCCTGCCCCAGCTTGGAGTATGTGGCCTGTTAAGCACAGGATCTCTGTCCTTCTCAGGCATCGCTTTTCATGCTCAGAACCACTTTACCCACCATCTAATTACCATGCGTTAGCCCAGGGTAGCAGAGCTCCTTAGCGGTGGGCCTTTGTTGAGCCTGGATCATACATACTCCTCACCCAGACTCCTCTCCACTTCTAGGTGTCCTTGCCAAGTCATTCCCCACTACCCTTACTATTGGCTCCTAGTCTAGTTCAATACTAGCTAACCAATTAGGGGACATACAACATGTGTATAATGAACTGTTATGGAAGGTACCTATTAAATGATACATGCACTGGCCTGTGGTTTGGGGGAAGAAGGAGAGGCCCTATTTGATAGGTGACATAATGAGCCAATTTATGTTGAAGGTGGTCTGGTGCTCAGCCTTTCAAGAAATGGAGCTGAGGAGGTCCAGTCTGTGGGTGGGCAGAGGCAGGGCTGTGTAAGTACAGGATAAAGTCAGAAATTCGAGGAATAATCAGAAAGTCTTTGGTGAGAAGCCCTGTGCAGCTGTTGGGTGTTGTCTTAGTTAGGGTTTTACTGCTGTGAAGAGACACCATGACTGATGCAACTCTTATGAAGAACAACATTTAATTGGGGCTGGCTTAGGCTTACAAGTTCAGAGGTTCAGTCCATTATCATCAAGGTGGGAGCATGGCAGCATCCAGGCAAGCATGGTACAGGAGGAGCTGAGAATTCTACATCTTCATCTGAAGGCCACTAGAAGACTGGCTTCAAGGAGGCTAGTAGGATGGTCTGAAAGCTCATGCCCACAGTGGCACACTTCTTCCAACAAGGCTACACCTCTTAATAGTGCCACTCTCTGCGTCAAGCATATTAAAACTACCAGAGGTGCCGATGTGGAAATGAGAGTCGTTGTTTCAAATGTTGCTGATGGAAGCCTAACCTAACCAGCTTCAAGGATGTTAGGACCACATTTCTAATCATTTGTTTTCATCTGTCACCACAGATTGTATCGTACTTTCAAGGACAATAAATATGTATACATGCTTCTGGAGGCCTGCTTAGGTGGGGAGCTGTGGAGTATATTAAGGGACAGGTAAGCAGTAACTCTTACCAACTCACATCTGGGCTGGGCTATGAGGATGGTACTATGACACAATTATAGAAAAATGTTCCTACTACATATAGCAGTGTAGTAACTGGTGTGTTTGTTAGCTAACATTACAGAAGTAGCATGTGAGTCTTGTAAAGTAATCTGACATCATGGTGTATAGACTAAAGGGTTTCAGGCATACAGCATGTATGAGCTATCCAAGGTCACATAGATAGGAGGAGGCAGGCTCAGATTCAGAATGTTAACAAGGGGTATGATGGGAACTGATTAGGTCCTCACCAAACAAAGCAGAATGGGACATTTACAGAGGTTTGATTTTATTAAAGGAATGATTTTGGTAGTCATACTACAGATGGCATGAAACAGCTACTATGTAGAAGGCATAATGGTAAAAGTTTGAAAGATTCCTAGACAATGCAGAATTTTGCATGTAAAAGGTCATAAAAGTATAAACTTTAGAAAAATAAGTTTAGGGTTTATCTGAAGAAAGGGGGGGGTGATATTAAAATATCCCACTAATAGGAAAACTAGATAATGGCAGAGAGGTTTCGGATTTGTAAGGAAACCAAAGGACACCCCAAAGATGACAAAGACTGACTCAGAAAGGCAGAGAGGTGGGAAAAGACAGGACAGGAAAGCTGTGGACTTCTGAGCCACAGAAAGTGCAAAGACAAGGGCAGCAGAAGAGGCGTGTGAGGGTGTGCTGCGACAGGCGAGGGGGTCATGGACAGGCGTGTCCTTAGATAGTCTTCTTTGGCACAGTGGTCCTCAACCCTGGCTGCATGACATGGTTGCATGTGGAACTCTTACAAGCCAAGGACGTTTTGTCCTAATATCACATGTGATGATTCATTTTACTGGGGTGTGGTCCAGTAAAGCATTTGTTCAAAAGCTTATCAGTGCTGTCATAGATAGCCGAGGCCCACTGAGCTACAGATGTAAGTAAATAAATGTTGGGTTAAGAGTGTGTGTGCACATGACCACATGTAGATTACAATACAATCTAGATGCCAAGGACTGCACCAGGGACATATTCAGAGTATTAAGAGGAGAAACCATGTCATTGCAGAGGCAGCTTTGATGAACCCACCTCCAAATTCTGTGTCGCTTGTGTGACAGAAGCATTTGACTATCTGCACCGACTAGGCATTATCTACAGAGACCTGAAGCCAGAGAACTTAATTCTGGATGCGGAGGGCTACCTTAAGTTGGTAAGGCACATTACTCATAGTAATATGTGAGATATTTCTGCAACAAAGTTGAGCTATAGTTACAATCTCTTTTTCATTTGGGGGCAGCTATTTTTACTCTGAGGGATGTGGTCCTTGAATACTTTAATACCATGAGCAATGCTATGCGTATATTCTATTTAAACATATTTTTACCTGTTTGGGTGGTTTACATATTTGTATGTGCCTGTACACTCATGCCTGAAGAGTCAGAGAGGGTGTCATATACCCTGGAACTGCAATTGCAGACCGTTGTAAACTGCCATGTGGGAGCTATGAACTGATCCCTGTCTTCTGAAAGAGCAGCCAACGCTCTTAACTTCTGAGCAGTTTCTCCCTTAACTATGTATACATTCTTCTTTGGCTCAGTGTTTCAACCGTATCTACAACTCTTCCTGAAGATTCGCATCATAGAATGCCTTTCAAGTTTGTCAGTATTGTTTAATCATTTAAGCTGTGTTTTGTTTGGTGCTACAGACAGGAACTGCCTTGTGAGGAATAAAGAAGTCAGTGTGACTTCTGTGTCAAGGAATCCACTTTCTAAGTAGGGAGAGAAGGAAACATGTGACCATTGGTAGCTATTTTGACATCGTTCTACTGGTTGATGCAGGAAGTGAGCATTCAGAAGCTATGAGGCCAAGCTGTGTGAGGCTCAGCTTTTCTTGCTACCCATCTCTGTGGTCCATTTATTCCAATAGGAATCCCTTGTGGGTCACGCAAGGTCATCAAAGGCATAAACTTCTTTCAGTGAGATGCTAGTAAAAGTTGGTGGTCACACTGAGGGAAAATCAAGCCACTTTGGGCCTCAAAGGATCTCTCTACAGGATCAGAAACCAAAGTGACTTTACAGCATCCATTTCTGCAAGCCATATCTGCACTTAAGACTTACAAAGATATTGCCACCTCAGGGTTTCGATGTAGGGAGATAACAGTTATCATATGCAGATGCTACATTAAAACTTTAGCTGTGAATCTGTTCGATAATGCACGAGATAGGTTTAGTTGGTATAACTGTGAAATTTAGCCCAAGTGATTAAACTTGTTATGTCTAATTTCTAAGAGATCTTTTCCTATGAGGTAAAATAAGAGGCCTTTCATGTGAAACCTGGCTCACTCCCAAGAATCATTTTGATCCATTCAAGCTTTATTTTGTCCATGAAAGACAGCTTTCAGAACTGGCGAGGTCCGAACACGAGACTTCACAATTCATCCATTGACTGTGCCTCCCCCAGGTCTTTAGGGAAAACTCTCTGAAATACTCCAGAAGAAAGAAAAGCTATCACAAGGGCTGAAGACTGTTTATTAAATGTATCCCTTACTTTTCATAGCTGTTTTTCCAAAACCCTAGGAGAGCATATTTAGTGTTTACGAGACTAGATTGCAGTGACTTCCTGTTTGCCGTCATTATCAACGAGCAAAATAAACAGTGATTTGAGGCATCTAAAAAGTCAGTGTTGAATTTTCAATTACCAATTATATTTTGAACTAAATATCCTGAATTACTTTCACTACAAAATGTTTGGAAATACCAGATAAGACCCAAAGAGGGTTGGGAATTCACAGAGGGGTTCTTTATCTTTAGACAATATAAGAGTTTCTATGGGACTAAGAAAGAAGATAGAACAGTAGTGGATGGTTATTGCATTGCACACAGAAGGGTCTAAGACATACAGCAGTTGCCTCATCAGGGCAAACCCCCAGGAACAATCTTCAGTGCTGTCATCGAAGCTCCATGTTCCAGCAAGTCTGAATGACCTAGCATTTGAAGTTAGTGGCTGTGTCATTGAGGAATAGGAGATCAAACCTTAGCTCTGTGCAGTGTGGGAAAGTGAGCTAGGGAACTCTCTACAGAGGCAAGAGCCTAACAGGTTAAACAAATAGCAGAGTTATAAAGACAGTTCATGCAGACAGACGTTCTTATCTCATCATTAGCTCATGTGAGAGTGATGAAAAAGTTTCCTCTAAAAATTCTTGGCCACAAACTGCTCTTGATGAAAAAAAAATCCAAGCAAAATTTGAAATGAGGATGGACTCATGCTGGAAGCATGCCCAAGGTCCTAAACTCCACTGAAGAATCTTTGTAAAAGGATCTCCTGTCAATTCAGGACACAAAGAACTCCTAGAGGTGAAGTTCCAGGAAAGCTCATGCTAAATGTATTAATAATAAATATATGGGAAAAATACTAAGTACCATGGGCATTAGCTGCCAAGAGAACTAAGAGCAGAAGTAGACGCTTAAGTTCCTCGAGGCTCTCCAAAAGTGATCTAAGAAGTTTGGAGAAAGATCCAACAAATTAAGTGTCTGCTGAGAAAAATAAAACTATAATAATTAATTAAATATACAATTGGAGTTCTTATGTATGGTGGAGTAGCTTGCATTGGACCACTCTTGTGTAACTAATTTATGTATAAAATGTGAAGGCACTGGAGAGCCATCAAAAATATAAATAAATATCTAAGCCTTGATAAAGGGCATCCTGCAAGATGAGACCCACATTTTAAAATGGCTGCATGGGTGTTTATTGAGAATATGCCTCAGAATGCAAGAAATTAGGATTAAACCTACGTCAACATCATACCCAATGAACAACATTGAACTTTTTTCATTAGATGGAAAACAAAAAGAGATTATCTGATCTTGCGGTGTTAACATGGTAATAGGTTTTAGTAAATGACGTAAACCAAGAAAGGACAACAAAAGGCCCCAAGTCAGAACATAAAATAAATCACCTCTTTTTACTTGAATATAGAATGAACTTTTATTTGTTATTATTTTATTGTTGTTATTATTATTATTATTATTATTATTATTTATTTGTTATTTAGAGAAGTCTAATACATCCATCAAAGAAGAACTTAGAGTGTGTAAGGAAGCAGTGTTGGTCCAAAATCAATAAGCAAGTAAATTTCTCTTTTTTACATAGTAATGATAGCCGGGCGTGGTGGCACATGCCTTTAATCCCAGCACTCGGGAGGCAGAGGCAGGCGGATTTCTGAGTTCGAGGCCAGCCTGGTCTACAGAGTGAGTTCCAGGACAGCCAGGGTTATACAGAGAAACCCTGTCTCGAAAAACAAAAACAAAACAACAACAACAAAAAAAATGTACATAGTAATGATAAGAGTTCTAAATGAAACAAAATGACACTTATAACATCAAAATTATAAAATATATTAAAATAGTATCACCATTATAAAAATAATCAAAAATAGATATAACAACTCTTCATGGAAAAATCATTAAATAATAATAAAAATAACTAAATGGTAATATTGACTGTGTCCATGATTTGTAGACAGTGATAGTGTATCAAGCAAAATTGTATAAAGATATCTGTTTTTCCAAATTGATTTATACAATTTTTATGTCCATGTAATCAAACCTGCCTTGTAAGACCTACTCTGGAGCCACTTGTCAGTATCTTATTGTCTTCTTTTGGTCACACAGAGCCAGCACTTGCTTTCTGTGGGAGGAGAATCTCTGAATTCCAGGGCACCACGAGGGTTCCCTTGGATATTGGCTACTATAGTAGAGAAATATAGAATTTTAAACAAATTGAATCTTAAAAGAGAAAGGGGAGTGGGTGTAAACAGAAAGGAATAAAGGGGGCAGGGACATCAGGGAGTGAGGAATTTCATCTGACAACTTACCAGCGACAAAAGAAGCCAGAGTTCAGCAGAAAATCATGCTTAAAACTCTGAGCAAGAATAACTGACAAATTTTAATTATAAGCCCAGAGAAACCATCTTTCAGGAAGGGTGCAATAACATATTTAGACAAAGACAAGAGCTGTTTCCTACATTAAAAAAAAAGGATATGATTATGGAAGGTTAAAATATGACACCCCATCCCTCAAAGAGAGTCTAAGGCAGCAGTAATGGTGACCACAGGACAATGGTAAATCTGTCAGCTCCTTAAACATTAAGGTGTAAATCATTCACACCATAACGCATAACATTAAAAGAAGAAAATGCTAACTAACTCAACGGCAGCGGCATATAAACTTAAAGTAGGAGTCTCTGAAATTAAAATAGGAGGATAAAATGTCATCTTCAAAGAAGGCAGCAAGAAGAAACAGGAGAGCCAGGGGTGGGGGAGGAACATAAATTAAAAAATTAGAGAGAAATCCAAGATATGTAAATGAACTTAACTCTCCAGATTTAAAAAAAAAAAAAAGAATTGTCAAATGAAATTATAAAATAAAAATCAGATATATGATATCTGCAACAGAAAGACTTAAAAAGTGAGATGCAGGAGACTGAAATTAAGGATGAAAGGGTATGTCTGGAAAATGCTGAGTCCATTAAAAATCACGTTTCACGGTGGTGTCATTGTCAGGAAGTATTCCTAAAGGTGAAGAGAGAACGTATTATGAGAGGCTGCAGAGCTCATCAAGGTCACAGAAAAAGCCTGGCTTTTTAAAAGGTATTTTCTAAAAATCCACAGAACATTCAACCACAAAACACTAAAGCGTTGGAAACTGTGTGGAACACAATGAACAAACTTGACCTCATAGGCCTCTAAAATGTTGTTCCCAGTAGGTGATGAATGCACATGAGAAAAATTTTGGCAAATTCTGGGCCATAAAGCAAGCTTCAGCAGAGAAAAATATAAGGAACCGGCTGTTGGCAGAAAGCCCTGTAGAACTACATTGACTGAGGGTTCCAGGGGTGGTTGAATGGATTGGCAGTGGTAGGGGTTCCTGGCATCAGCATGGCAGGAGTCACAGGGTCCCTGTAACAGTGACCTCAGTGACCTTGGCCTCACTCCTATGTATGTATATATGCATGTATGTATGTATGTATGTATGTATACATGTATGCATGTATGCTTGTATGTATACATGCATGCATGTATATATGTGTATATTTCTCCATTATACTAAACCCTGAAATTTTCACAGGAAGTTAGACATCTAATGAAGGTAAGTAAGAAATGAAATTATGGTCTCATGGGTCATAAAGTAAAATGGTTTTCATTGTAGAGTTCTCAGCACCACCTGGTCTAGGTTTATTGCTAGATACTTGTTTTGAGGCTAGTGAATGGGCGTGTCCCCATGATTTATTCCCAACATGCTTTACTGCTTGTTTTCTGGGTTTGTAAGTTGATTTTGCATCTTGCCACATTGCTGAAATTGATTATTACTAAAAGTTTTCTTGTCAAAAATTTGGAATTCTTTATGTATAATATCACATCATCTACAAAAAAAAGGATAGTTTGAGTTATTTCTTTCCTATAAGTTCCCTTTTGTTTTCCTTCTCTTGTCTTAGTCCTCCAGCTAAAACTTCAGAACTATGTTGAAGAGTAGTGCGATTGGTCAGCAGTCCTGTCTCATTCCTGATTTGAAGAGGATTCCTTTTATCCTTTCTCTCTTCAGGATGATGCTGGCTGTGGGTTTGTCTCATGTAGCCTTTACTTTGCTGAAATATGTTCTCTTCCGTCCTATTCTCTAGAACTTTTATCATGATATATATATATATATATATATATATATATATATATATATATATATATAGAGAGAGAGAGAGAGAGAGATTACTTTTGCCTTTGTTTTTGTCTTCATATCTACTTATATGCTTCATTGCACTTCCAAATTTCTGTATGTTGAACCATCTCTACTTCTAGGATAAAAGAAAAGACTACACTGGATGAAGACTACACTGGATGATTTTTTTTTAAAAAATCATATGACCGTTTTCAGTTTCAAAAGGAAATAAAAGGAAAATAAAAATAGACAATCTGAGAAAAAATGCATAAGTAATAGAAAAGCTAAGATTCAGAGCTCTGTGTCTTAGAGGGTCATAAGAGCGTGCCCATTGCTGATAATCACAGACATGCTTTCGGTAAAGCATGAAGACTCCATTCTCTTCTTCCTCTTCAGACCTGAGTCATTTTGTTTGTTTGTTGGTGTTGTTTCACTGATTTGTCCCCAGTAAGATTCTACCCGGGCCCAAGTTGACTTTGCCAGCAAACACACTAAGTACAGATTGAAGAACCAGAGGATCATGCATATCTCATACATGTCTCTTTTGTGCACTTGCCATATTTTACTCGTTCAATCTTGTTTCACTTTTCAAGCCAAGGAAGGCACATGAAGCCGACAGTGTCCCGAACATATGTATGAATGAGAAGAAACGGATGTAGTACACATTTTAAACACCAAGCTGGGTCTGTTAGTGAGTACCGATAGGGCTGGTGTCAGAACCATAGAAGGAAGCCTATGGGTCATAAAAACAATCGGTAACGGTGGCAACACTGAACATATTTTGCATTTTTTATGTAGAACTCCCAGTGAGAGAATATACTAATGAGGAGCAAATTAGAAATAGCTAGGAGGACCAAAAATAAATGAGAAAATAGGAAATACCAGTGACCCGGTATCCAACTTTAGAAGTTAAAATGACAAAAGGAAACGAATGGAATTCAAAGGGAGAATAAATTATCATAAAACGAAAGGCTACTTACACCTAAAGCTGATTATTTGAAAATACTGATAAAATTACCAACTCTGTACATCTCCTGTTCATTTTAGTCACGTTTCTATCACTGTTATAAAACATCATAATCAAGGCAACTCATCAAAAGAAGCATTTATTTTGGGACTTCCATTCAGAGGGTTAGAGTCCATGATTGCAGAACAGAGGCATGGTGGTTGGAACAACTAAGAAATTATATCTTGTTCTACAAGTTGGAGGCAGAAAGAGAGAGACTGAGAATGGTGTGCATCTTTTGAAACTTCACTGCCCACCCACAGTGATTCACCTCCTCCAACCAGGCCATGCCCCACCCTGTCTTTCCCAAACACTTTCACCAGTTGGGGACCAAGCATTCAAATATATGAGAAATATATGAGTCTATCTGGACCACTCTTATTCAAGCCACATTTTACTCCCTGACCCATAAGCTTGTAGCCATGTCATAATTTAGTCTAACTTTGAAAGTCCCCATAGTCTTTCAGTCTCTTCCAAGTTTAAAACTCCAAAGTCACATCTGAGACTGAAAATAAGTCTTGATTCTAACACCCTATAAAATAAAACAGCAAATTACATACTTACAACATACGGTGGCACAGAATGTACATTACCATTATAAAAGGAGAGGGATAGGGGCTGAGTGGAGAAATACTGACCCAAAGCCAAGTCTGAAACCCAGATGGGGGACCTCCAAATCCTGTAACTCTGTGTCTGACATCAGAGGCTTAGAAGGTTCTTCCATTCTAGCTTTGCTGACTGTGACATGTGCACTACCCCATTCCCGCCCTTTGGGCTGGTTCAGGCTGGTTTGGGCTGGTTCAGTTCCACTCCCTGTCTGCAGCTCTCCTTAGCAGAATGACTCCAGCATCTCCAACATCTTGGGTTCTCCAATCAGTCTAGGCCTTTGGTTTCATAGCTTCACTCGATGACCCATCAGGACCTCCACATGGGGACTCCTCTGCCATACCCTGGTCCTTAGTTGCTCTCTGTAACCATGAAGGAAGATTCCATGACTCCATTACTTTTGTATCTTTCATGCCTCTAAAGGATCTGGGTACCACTTGAGGTGAAAGCCTGGTTCTGTTGAATCACATGTGCAGGCAGAAACTTTCCTCTGCTTCGCTGTACAGAAGTGGAGCTTTCCTTTTTACAAGTTGGAAGCTTAGCTGGGTGGGGTCTTACACTGAGGACACCCCCCTTTTGATTCCCTTCATATAAGGCCTTTCTTTCCTATCCTCATCTCTTTCAACCTAAGCCATTAAATTCCTTGTGTTCTTTCTTACTTCAAACAGCACATTTAATATTTCCTTTCACCTCACTTGCTCTTCTTCATTGTAGACCTGCATAAGAGTGATTACTAATGACCATGCAGCAAAGCCAATTATTAGGGTCTTTAGAAATCTTCTTTGTCAAGGAATTCAATACTTTTCGATGTAGCCTCAGACAGATTCTTAGGACAAGGGCAGAAAGCAGCTACACACTTTGCTAAAATACCACAAGAACAATCTCTAGCCCTGTCACGAATATTGTTTCTCCCTGAGACTGCTTGGGTTGTGATTCCATAGTCCATGTGGCTCTTAGTATTACTGTCTTCCAGGATCCTACTAGGATGGCTCACTTCTTAAGCATCACTTAGCGAGTTCAACCCTTTCCTAGTCCAAAGTCCCACCATCATCCACCGTTCTCCAAAAGCAGCATGGCCAGGCCTGTCACAGCAGTAGCCCACTTGCTGGTGTCAATTTCTGTCATGGTTACTTTTCTATTGCTGGAATAAAACACCATGACCAAGGCAACTTATAAAATAAAGCATTTAATTTGGGCTTTACCGTTTCAGAAGGTTAGAGTCTGTGATGGGAGAGTAAAGGCATAGCAGCAGAAACGGATGTGCATCTACATCTTAATCCAAACTGGAGACAAAGACACTGACAGTGGCGTAACTCTTTTGAATCCTCAAAGCTCACCGCCAGTGATATACCCGTAACAAGGCCATATCTTCTAATTCTTCTCCGATAGTTCCACAATTTAGGACCATGCATTCAAAATATATGAGCCTATGGGTAGACATTTCCTCATTCAAACTGTCACACTGCTTCAAAGAAAATAAGATCTGTAGAAAAAGGCTCTTATAGATGAATATTATTATAGTAAAGACAAGGTTTATGTGGGTTAGAAAGATGACTTCCAACTTGTTGGGTAACTTCACACTGTATATGAAATCTTAGATGACCACAAAATACATTAAAAATGCCTAGATAAAGTAATCTAAGGAGAAATAAAACAGTCATATTAAAATGTTATTAATTTCAGGGACTTTACAGTTAATCTTACACAAATTCCTTACCAAAAAAAAAAATAGTAAAAGTCTGTTATTCTTATTTTAAGAAGCTACTTGATGTAAATTTAACCATTCAAGGAGATCTCCAAAAAAAAAGCGATGTTAGCATCCTATCCCATTCATGAACCTAGTGCACACTCTAAAATGTTAGCAACTGACCATTGCAACAAATCACAAATTCATGGCATGCATCAGACCAGGTTGGATATATTTCTCAGTTGTAAACACAGTTTAACCTGAGACGTTCCATGGAAAAAGCCTTTGATTTTCTGGTTCTGTGTGTAAAGAACTTGGAAACTACCACTCTCTTGTAGCATAGGTAAGGAGCTGGTCAGACATGAGAAGTCAATGGCTCTTCTGGGTTCTATAATATACATGTCACAAAGTGGGTGTTTCTGAGGTTGAGAAGGAGCATGGAGGGTCACAGTGTGTAGGAGCAGAAGCCTGCGGGCTGGAAACCTCCATAGGTACTCATACTTTATGAGTTTGTCCCATAGAGTTTGCCTGAGCTTTCCCGGCAAACATAACAGACAAATCTCCTTAGGCTTCTTGCAAAGAGCAGAAGAGAGGAGCTATTTTGATATGAGACAGTGCTTTATTCTTCCTGATGAAGAATGTCTCAGGAGGAACTCATAGCCAGTGCCTCGCCTGATAGGTTGTTATTAGAGCCAAACTGACCTGGCAGAAGAGAAAGATACCAACTTCAACCAACTCAAGTGATTTCTTCACATAAGGAGAAAGAAGTCAGGGAAATATTTGCAAAGTTCACATGGGAGAGGCTTGGTTGGGCCCAGGGCCTAACTGGTGAGACATGGAGTATATTTTCCTTCTGGGAACTATCACTGTATTACTTGGGACTATTCATAACCATATTGCCTGCAAAAGGCAAAATATAAGTTAAAGAGGCAGAGTCAGCCTCAGAAGTAGGCATCATAAGGATGTTAGAATTGTCAGAAGAATCTAAAACAGCCACGATTAACATGCTGAAGGGCTTAAGGGACAAACCAGGTACCTTAGAAGAACAAATGGGTGACATAAGTGAAGACATAAATTCTAAAGGAAAAAAAATACTAAATATAAATAAATAAATAAATAAATAAATAAATAAATAAATAAATAATAGGAGTAGCTGTTAGCAAACTAGGTAAGGCTGAGATGAGAATCTCTGGATTTGAGGATTATCCAAAGAAATGTTAAAAATTAAAGAGAGCCGATACTGCAAAACAAGCAAACCAACCAACCAACCAAAAGCAGACTACTCCAGGGCTGTGGAACTGAAGGGTGTTCCCTAAGCAGAGGAGACTGAGATGAGATGGGAGGGGACAAGCAGCAAGAGCAAAAGTGTGCTGCAGATCCACACAGATGCAAAGGCTGGAGCACACAGTCCTGATATGATGATAATGACAGCTACAAGGATAGGAAAGAAGAGCAGGGCACTCTCATAGGCCTGTGAATGGTATTGTGTCAACTGAATGTTTGTGGGAAGGCATTATAGTGTGTGCTCACAGACCACACAACCTTGAACTCATAATCCGTAGCTGAAAGGCAAACTCATTTGGTGGAAACACACTTATACATACTATTTGGGTATCTTTGAGTTTTTGTTTTGTTTTTTTGTTTTATTTTGTTTTGTTTTTCCTGTTGGCATGGTAAAATGCTCTTTAAAAAGCAACTTAAAGGAGAAAGGTTTATCCTGGCTCAAAATTTTTAGGCTACAGTGGGTCACAGTGGAGAAGCCAAGATGAAAGAACTTGAAACAGATGGTCACATCATAACCGCAACCAGGTAGCAGAAGTCAATGAACACACACAGACACACACACACACACACACACATACACACACACACTGCCACTGAGTTCCCCTATCCATTGATACTGTCCAGGATCCCAACCAGGGAGCGGTGCTGTCCACTAGAGACAGGGCTCACCACAACAGTTAATGCAAACAAGATAATTCCCACAGGCTTGCCCAGAAGTCCATGTCTCAGGCGATTCTAAATTCTGTGTAACTGGAATACTAGGCACCACAGTGGGTCAATAAAGAGGTCTCATAATTGTGTTTCAAAATATTTTGATTCAAATAAAAATAAAAACCCAAGCTACCATAATTTGTGTAATGTTCCCCAAAGCACTGTTGATAGAGAAACAGAAAGCACTGAGTGCCATATTAAAAAAGGAGAAGGATCAAAAATCAACCTATATTCCTAACTGAGGGAATACCATACAGAAGCAAGAGAACATCACATTCTAAGTGATTGGAAGATAACTGAAAATGATCCACGTTCTTACAATTTAAAATAGAAAATCCCTAGTGGAAAAACTAATCACTTCAAAAACTGATGCTCTGAAGTGACTAGTAAAAATCAATAAATCTCAAAATTAAATAGTAAAAAAAAAGAGTGGATTCACAAATTAGTGTTGCAAATGAAGAAAATATTATTATTACATGCTTTGTGGATACAGAGATAGTGATAAAGGAATTTTGTCACTAGCCCCATGGGGTCAAAAGTTTAGATGAAATGAGCAAATTCTTGAAAAGACATTATCTTCCAAATATTAGGGAGAAGTAAAACATAAATAAGTTGATATTTGATAAAAGAGAAAAGGTGATTCTTAAACAAGATAGCTGTCTAAAAAAAGTGGTGTTGCATCTAAGAACCACCCCAAGTAACCCACACATCAAACCCACACCCTGCATAAAAAGTAGGTAAAAATCAAACAACATAAACATTACATAATAACTCAAAGGACTCCTAGAAAATAACATTGGGTAACATCTGGATGGTGAAGACTTCTTAAATACAAATGAAAGGCTATGATCAATGAGATAAATAATTGGCAAGCTAGACTTCACTGAAATTAAAAGGAACTGATCTGTTAAAGCAAAGCCAAAGTCCAGAGAAAAACATTTTTTAAGAGATTTATCTGGTATGGGATCATTGTTTTAAAAAATGTACAAAAATACTTAAAGCCAAATAATAACCAACTCGATTGAAGATAGAGTAATGACATCAATGAAGAGCTTACCACGGAAAATCACAGGTGGGAAAGAGTCAAATGAGAAATACAAAACCGTAGATCATTTGGGGAGTTAAGCACTAAAACAGCGCCATCCCACACCACATGCATGGTACAGTGGCTCAAGTGCAGGATGTGAGGATCCCAAGTGCTGAAGAAGGTGGGTGGTCAGGAATTCGCATTCCGTACTGGGGAGTGTGAAGAGTACTGCTTCCTTGTCAGATAGTGTTAGTTTCTCAACAAACTAATCATTCATGGACCAATCTCACACTTAGGTTCCCTGTACTTACTGGAAAGAGATAGAAACTATGATCACCTAAAGACCTGAACATAAATGTTTATAGCTTTATCATGATTGCCAGATCCTGGGAGCAAGCAAGATATCATTCAGTGGGTTTATGGCTTTATCATAGTGCTGAGTTGTGAATAAACTATGGCAAATCCAGTTTAACCTGGATTTTTTTTTTTAATGGAAAACTATTCAACTCTAAAATCAAATGAGTTCTTCTTAACTCATGAAAGGACTTGCTGTAACTTTAAATTAGTAAGCAACAGAACACCATGCTAGAAATACTTCCTGCTGTGTTATTTCAACTATAAGATGTTTTATAAAAAAGAAAATTATTGGAGACAGTGGAAAGTAGCTGCTAAGATGTAGGATATGTGACAGACATGAGTATGGATAGTTTATGATAGTAAAATTACTCAGTACTCTATATAAGAATAGACACGTGCAATTATATAGTTTTCCAAGCCTACAAAATATACATCAATTGTGAACCCTAATGTAAAGAGGGTACATTTGGGAACGATGATTTGACAACACCAGTGGTTCCTTATCTGTAAAACTTGTCCTGCTGTGGTGTGGGGGTGTTGACAGTGAGGAAGTCTGAGCATGAAGGGGACAGGAGGTTTATGAGAAAACTCTGTATCACCTCTTTCCATTTCACTGACTGATCTGAAGAAAATAAAGGCTTAAAACAAAAAAATTACATTATAAAACTCACACTCAACAAATTAAGATAGAAACAATTTAATAACGAATTTAAAAGCATCAGCAAAAAACACACTACCTTAATGGATTTCTCCATTTGTATATGTCAAAAATTTCTTAGAAAACTAAAAAAACGAATCTATTGTATTAATCCAGTAAAAGGTGGCTAACAAAGCCTAGTGTAAACATATACGCTATGGTTAAAGCATTAAAAGTATTGTTGTAAACAATCAATGGTGTGAGTTGTGAACTCACAGAGAGTGTAACAGCACACACAAGACCTGCACAAACCAAACAAAATCCCAGCACTGAGATGGAGAAGTGGACACAAAGCAATCACCCCATTCCCACCCTCCACCCTAGAAGCCCTTTGCATGCTGGGAAAGGGAAAGCCAGTTCCCTCCTATGGAGTGAGTGTCACAGTGTAAATCAGACATAGTCCAGGGCTCTATGTCCAAAAGTACTTGGCCAATACAAAACAGACTCCTTGCTTATTTGTGTATGCTGTGTTTTTTCTTTTGTTTCTTTTCATCTCTTTTTATTTTTACTTCATATTTTGTTTGTTTATGTGTCTAATTGAGAGAGAGACAGAGACAGAGATTGAGAGTATATGGAAGTGGGGAAGAGCTGGGAAGAGTTAGGGGAAATAATAGAAGGAAATAATCGAAGTACACCCTGTGAAAAAATTAAAATAAAAAGGTTTTTAAATCATTGCCATGCACACTTCTATTCATTATTTTACTGGATGTTCTACCTAATGCAGAAAGATGCAGATATATTTAAAAGACACACTGAAAAGCCTCAACAGAACTTATCAGATTGGCCGATTCTTTATATAAACACCCAAATTTTATAAGAGCAGACTTTACAATTAAACGAAGGATTTACAATATGGCTGCAGGATGTCGTGGCACACAGTGTATTTTAAAATAACCAGAAAGAGAGTCAATAGGGGTACAGATGCCATTTGCAAAGATCTAAGTTAATAGATGGGGTGGTACATGCCGTCCTCTGGGCAGAGCCACCCAACTCCTCAGCCCTCTGTCTGGGCCATTGTGACCAAGTGACACAGTTATAGCTTGTGAAATCGTAGCAATGCTGTGCCCGCTGGCTTACAGATCTTGTGAAGTGGGTCTCTGTACTCTTTCTGGATTGTCAACAAGGACAGACAACTAGAGTTGGCAGAGCCATAAAATCTGAAGTCTGTGTCCCTGAATCAGGGCTTCAAGATGATTCACTTACCTCCCTGGGAAATCCATTATGTGAGTAAGAATTAATTAATGTATAGTTGAAACCTTAATGTCTTCCTGAATCCATTTTTGTAGTATCCAGTCCTTACTTATCCCAACTCAGACAGACAGATGCCTCGTGTTTAAAACCAGGAAGACTTCTCATCCTTGAGGTACTCTGCTAGCTGATCTGATATCCTTCTAATGATATCCTTCTAATGATATCCTTCTAATGAAATTGCCACCAGAGCTTTTCATGATACTTGGCAAGCTGATGCTAGAAATCTGTGTCAGGATACGGAAGCACCCAGCATAGCCAGGGTATTGATGAGGCCACACAAGGAAACCAAGGTAGGAAGAAGTTGTGTCCTCAGTTATGTGAGCTGATTTTAGCTCAAATACTTCGGCAGAGGAAGTTCAAGTTGGAGGGGTAGTAGTTTTATCCTCACAGAGAGTAAGAGCTTGTTATTTAGATGGCATTACAATGTAAGTAGACTTCAGTGTACAAATGCACCACTATAGGCTTAAATGAAAAAAAAAATGTTGCCCAAAATAGGTATGATAATGTTGATCTGAAGATTAAAAACTAGAAGCATTATTGTATTTGTGATATCAAATACGTGGTAAAGTTAGAAATGAACGGGGACAATTGATAGATGTGGGCATAAGCGTGGTTGGTCTCTTGTCAATGGGCAGGAGCATAATGTAGGGCACGACTTCTATCGCTGTTCTCTTCTAGTTACATACTGGTGGAGCATGGTGGACGCTGATTCTCTTGCATTTGTGTCACACTTTTTATGTATCAAGAATTTCCTCATGTAAAATATGAAAATAATCATGAGCTCCAACCATTTTCTACTGACACCGCGTGACTAGCGTATTGGCTGGCAGGGACGGAGCTTGTCCCATCAACAGGCAGAGCACGCGCAGCTGCCTCTCCTTTCAAATATCTTCTGCCTCAATTTGCCTGTCTCAAGAGACTTATCTTTGAGTGTTAGATGGAATTGTACCATCACGCCAGTGTGTGTGATAGCTTTTCTTACCACAATTTAGATTGGCTTTAATGAGCAGTCTCTCTTTTTTTTTCCTACAATAAGCACAAGTTGAATACCTGCCCCATTTCAAATACAGAAAACTACAAAATGGATGTATGAGAACTCTTATTCATGAGCTGGGTTTACTGATCCAGTTAGAACCTGCTACCCAAAGGCATGTGATTATGAGGTATAATCGGTAGTAAAGAATGTGGAAGAAGAGAGAAATAGGCCCATGAGTCAGGGAAATCTTCAAGGAGATAATGCTAGGAGATGAGTCTCAAAGTATTTTTCCTAGTTCAGCCTTGTGAATAAAGTCCTTCCCTTTGTCTTGCCCAAATCAGCACTTTGTTTCTGTGAATCTCTCAGCCCCATGGAAAAGGGGATGTTTCACAAAAAGCTCCTCTACTCCTGCCTCAGCCTCTCCCCCTGTCTCTCAGGGGAAAGCACCATTGCTGTCCATTAGAGAAGGATGTTAAATCAATTGCGGGAGTTGGCAGAAAGACAGAGATTCCATTTTACCTCGTCTAGCCTGAGGTAAAGACGGTGCCCTAAACATGCCACATAAATACTTTTGTGGAATGTTATGTCTCCATGAGTCATCTGTCTTAATTATAATAGTCACTTTGTGCCCATTTTTTATGTGACTGAACCAATATCTCAGAAATGTTACTAACCCAAAGAGAAACTTATGGGCGAAGAAAGGTCATTGATAATGAATATCAGTTCTAAGAAGTCACATGGTGATTTTTCTTTTCTCTGAATAATACAGCCTCAGCTCCAGGTGTGGAAGTATTTCAAATCCTTCTAGTTTATTTCAGCCATTATAAATATGTTTGAAACCTCTCAGCTCACTGTCATCCATCCTTAGGAGTGGAAATTTAATTCACACAGTTAAAAAAAAAACTGTACATAGCTTTTCTAGAGATCCCCAAAAGACTAGTTTTTTTTTTTTTTCTTGAAGAATTTGAAAACAAAGGGGGAGGGTCTCAACTTTTTTCTTTCCATGATCTCTTGAGGACATAAATCACACCCTTTCTTCTAACGGTCCTTTGTGCTTTTCAAACCCATGCAGACCTGCATGGTCTTTCTACCCCTTACTTTCCATGCCTCCGTGGACCACAGTAGAGGCAAACTGAGCTTGGCAGGATTTGAACTGACCACCAGCATTTGCCTCTCAGGCTTTGTGTTGTCTCTTCCTCCTGGAAGGACCTTCTTTCTCAGATATTTACGGTATTCCGCTCTTCTTTAGATATCTGTTCAAATCTGTTCAAGTGTACCTCACTGAAGTGTGTTTTCCTGGCCCTCCTATTTATATTATCTCGTTCTCAGCACCTAAATCTTCTATTTGCTTTTCCACAGAACATCTTATCACGTGACAATATATCATTATTATGATACATGTTCATGATCATTATTGTTCTTTTGGTTTTGATACAAACTTAAGAGCTAAAGCTTTGTGTGTGTCCTGGTACCTGGTAGAGAATGCTGTTCACTGAGTGTTTCTGAATAAAGAAAAATGGAATGTCCTTTTGGCGGCCTAGAGGAGAGGGGAAAGGCTCCTTGGTGCAGCCATGTACTGAGGTGGGGTGGGGTTGGGGCAGCTTGTTTCTTATAGAAAATGCATAGAACTTGACAGAAAATCTGGAGTCTTCTACATTAGTGACACAACTTTGGGTATCTCTGAATGCCGATTTATTCTGGCCAAATGTATTAGATCAAAGTTGGTATGAATCTATGAACCAAGTAGATGAAGAAAGGGATACAATTTTGTAACTCTTAGAGTATTAATATAGTTATTAGCAATATGCAAATATTGCAACACCATACTGGCAATTCAAATTAAAATATATTATTTCAAAAATTAGAATAGCTCTCCTAAATAGCCAATGAACTTCTAGTAATTCATAAAAGGGAAATTAAATGCAATTAAAAAAAAACAGTCTAGAAGCTGTTATAATCCAACCAAGTGCAACGTTTTTTTTATATGCACGTATACAATTGCAGCTGTGATCACTGCTTTTTCACCTCTTAAATTTCAGCCTTTATAAAATTAGTTAGGACTTTCATTATTGTTTCTTTCTCTGAGGAATATGTAGTTGTTCTCATCTCAGCTGGTTACGGAGTTTAATTTTATAATATTCCCAGTCATCTCTCAGATTTAATCTTTGTGAGTCATGCTGTGTAGATAAAGGCAAGGAGAAAAAGCTCATTTCTGAATCATGTTATTTGCATTCCTTTTCTTCACTAACAGAGTCTTTGCTGCTTATGTGGTAAGTACTAAGGAGCCTCAGGAAAAGGGAGAGTTTCTAAGAAACGTCTTTAACGGAACACCAATTCTTTAAACACGAATATTTGACCAAGCAAATGAGGTAGATGTTTTGGTTTGGGGCTCTTGCTTGTCAAAGTGCGAACTTATTCTGATATTAACTTTCTCCGTTTTTAAGCATGGATTATGGATATGTTATTGAAATTACCCATGTGCAACGAAGCTATTGAAATGGGTATGGTGAGCCCAGAAACAATCTTTATGCCTATTACCTGAGGGAGGTAAAGAAGCTTAAAATAAAATTAGTGCACATTAGAGATGACTGGCTAAATGCTCACTCCCCTGTGTGAAGAAGCCAGTTATTGTTCTGCAGGACTAGAACAATTTCAGTTATACACACTACCTCATTCAGCAAGAGGCCCCTGAAGCCCTGGCCTCCCCTCTCATCTGTTCTACAGAGTTCATTGGGTAAACTGTTGGGAAAGTGAGAGAGACACATTCTAAAAGGCAGAATGGGGACCCCTGACTCCTTACTGTGGGAGAGTTCCTCACCCCCAGACAAGGACGGCCTCAAGTGTTACCTCCCTGTGGTACCCACATCCTCCCAGCCCTATCTCCTTAATGTTCTGGGATGTTAGCTTGTTCTTCTCACTATGAGGTTATGCTTTCTTCTCCCTTGTGTATCACAGGACGTTGTATGGACTGCCTGTGCATAAGTTGGCCCAGTACTCTGAGCTTCTCATGGTCAGCTCCATATGATAATCATGGAGCAAAATCTCAGCTGGAGTGGGTGCTGACTACTTCTTCAGAATATGTAATTTAATAATCCACTACCCTCCTTGTTAGTGGGGATCACAAGTGTTTGGAGATCAAAGCAAACTAGGCAAAGATGGCATTGGCTTTGCTTTGAGATGCAGAAAGAGATAGTTGGTACATGTTAACAGTGCATCTTTAGGACAGGCAGAGGTTTTAGCCTCTTTTCTTAGCAATAGACTCCTTCCCAAACTCTCAAATTATTTTAATCCCTAGAGGAGTTTTACAGGTACCTGTTTCTATTAGTTCCCCCCTCCCTTCAACCCATCAGGTAAGCCTCTGAATTAAAATACGCTTTAGTCCTGTTTGCCAGGAGCATAAGAATGAATTTTGAATCATCTTCGAGAGTAATGTGGTACATATGATGGACTTTTTCTCAGCAACCTGATCTACAAAGGAATATCTGAGATGGTGTATGTGCGTGTATCTGTGTGTGCATGCTTGTGTGTGTGCTTGTACGTATGGTATGAATGTTTGTGTATGTGGCATGTGTGCACAGGTGTGTGCATGTGTATATGAGTGTGTGTTTGTGTGTGTGTGTGTGTGCGTGTGTGTTGTGTTTTGAAGGAAAGTTTGGGCTTGTATAAAAGCTCATACAAGTTGGCAGAAACGTAAAAGCAGCACAAGTTTTACAGCATCTTCAATTTTCTTTGATGTCTTCTCTTAGGTTGACTTTGGATTCGCTAAGAAGATCGGCTCTGGGCAAAAAACGTGGACATTCTGTGGGACCCCAGAGTATGTGGCCCCTGAGGTCATTCTTAACAAAGGACATGACTTCAGTGTGGATTTCTGGTCTCTGGGAATTCTAGTCTATGAGCTCCTAACGGGCAAGTAAGTGTGAGCCTGCAGCTCAGTCTAGTCTCTCCTAGCTTCATCTTCAGAGCAAAATAATAATGATAAAAAATACAAAATTTAAAGTGTAATTACCTAAAAATATTTTTAAGAATGTTGTTTTTTCCTCTTCATACTGCTTCAAACACAGGGCTTGAAAAGGAAGTTTAAAATAGAAAGGATTCAGAAAGCTAAAGCAAAGGAGTATAGAATTCTTACAGTTTACCTAAAGTGGCAGGTTTCATTGTTACAGAAACACATTCGGTATGTGGAAGTTTCCATGATCCAGAAATAGAAACAATGAAAACTTTGGATTTGTTAGAATTTCTTTCTTTTTAAACAAATGATAGAAGCTGTTTTCCTAGCTCAGTAAAACTCATTGATCAATCAAACTAAATTGAGCTAGAGTCTGCCATCTTCCCCAGATGTCATTAACCACAAATGCTAAAAGAAAGCTTCAGTGCTGAATTTAAAATTCAAATCCCCTGACAACTCCTTTACAAGGTACTAATGAACAGAACCAGGACACAGCATGGGTTTTATCCGTTAAGAGTGGCTTGTCCCATGGCCCCAGCTATATATGTAGGGGAGGATGACAGTGTCAGGCATAGGTGGGAGAGGAAGTCCTTGGTCCAGTTAAGGCTGGACACCCCAGTGTAGGGGAAATCATGGGTGGGGAGTGAGAGTGGGAGGGTGGGTGGGAGCATATCCTCATAGAAGCAGGATGGGGGTGGGATAGAGGATTCCTGGGAAAGAGAATTACTTCTGAAATGTAAATAAAATATCCACTAAAAAAAGAGTGGCTTGTCATCCTCAAATAGATAAAACACTGGGACTAATAAATCTGCAGTCCTAAATATTTAACAGAGTACAGTGTCATGTTCATTCACAAATACACACACACACACACACACACACACACACACACACACACGTACATGCAATACAAGATAGTCCACATTCATAAAATGTTTCACTGCTTACCAAGCACGTATACTCATAACCTAGTTTAGTTTTCAAACACACATGAGGAAGATAAGGTAGGAATTTTTATTATTATTTTATGATTCAAATGTTTTTGATTATTTTATGATTTAAATTTTACAAGTTAGACAAGTAGGTCACAAAGCTATCTTCCTGAGATCAGTAACTTGATTCCAGGTCTCCTGGCTCTGTCTGTGACGTACTTTCCATGACACACGCATGATTTATGACCCTTTATAGCCAACTGTAGTCAACATTAGTTCTAGAGACATTTGCACTAAGAATTGTGTAATCAGTGCTGAGATGGATCCATTAGCAGGGAAGTAAACATCGACATCCACGTGAAAAAGCAATTTCATAGAATCTTCTCGAACTTTCTTTTTTTGCAACAGTAAGGACCTAAACCTATTTGGGCTTTACACATTCTAAAGACGAAGTCTCCCACTGAGCTGTGTTCTTCTTAATTGTCTTAAGTACTGTAAGCCTCAATATTAAATAAAAATGTTAAAAACCCCCATGGATCACATCTTTGTCCACACACGCTGGGGAAACAGATGTGAAAATCTGTATTTTATCTGAATCACTATTCATTATCTACAACCATGTTCAAATAGTCATTATTTAAGATTTAGATTGAAGCATGGAATTTTTCAGGTAGTCACTGAGAAGGACAAATTTTCTAAGGTGTGGAGAACCCCAGGTTGTTTCCAATATTTCTTTTTCCTCATCTTAGAGATTTCTAGGGGAAAGGTACTGGCATGGTGGTTCTTGGAGCTTCTGGAAAATCTTTGTGACCCTGGGAAATCTGTCATGCAGATCAGCAAAATAAATTGGGGAAATAACAGAGGGAGAGAAGGCACAGAAGCTTGGAATTGGTAAGGGGGCCTCGAACCATCATAAAGAAGTTATTTAGCCAGACATTTTCAGGGCAGAAGAAAACTCCATTTTCAATCTCCTGATTCAGTATTCAGGATATCAGGGAAAGAACACCATGAAAATAACAACACGGCTGTAAATATGCTGATGCACGTATGCATCTGTGTATACCGAAGATGCCAAACCAATGGCGTTGCCTCCGGCTTCATCTTCACAGGGGAAGCATAGGTTACTGGAAACTCAATGTATTACCTTTGCTTTAAGGCTTTATTATTTTATTGTGCCAAAGGTGAGGACAGTTGGTTTCTAAATAGCACAGGCATGGTTGCTAGACAAGAGAGTGGTTAGATCATGTTTAGTTTTCAAAATTTCAATGAAATGGTGTACTAGACTGAACACAAAAATGTTTTAGAAATCAAAGTGATATATGAGTTAAAATGTTACCCAGCTTGGTGGCTACATCTCAACCACACTTTACCCAGCAGAATATTCTTTGAAATATTCTCTCTGGTACTTTACAAGACCCGCTTCTCCCTCATCCTGCACTCATAGTTCCTTCTCGGTATTCATTTCTGAGTTTCCTCAGTTTTCCTGATAGTTTCACATTGGACCGGTCAGTCCTTGGCCTCTCTTCCACCTAACACTCATTGGGTCATATCCTCAGGTCCTACATCCATAAACCTTATGAGATGGAACAAGTCATACTTCCTTAGTGTTTTTCCTCAATGCTAGGCCCATAAACCCAATGGCCTGCCTGTCAGTTCCATGTGGTTCCGGAACATAGCTGTGATCCTGGGACTAACTAGCAATGGCTTTTCATTGCTGTGACAGAATACTCAGGGTCTCTTACGAGTAAGAAAAGGTTTATTCTGGTTCCTAGTTTCAATCTATGGCTCACTGACCCTGTAGATTTGGGAACATGCCACAGTATGACAGAGCATGTGACAAAGGAGGTCTGTCACTATTCGGTGGCTAGAACACAAAGAGGAAGAGATGAGCATCCTAATATTCCGGTCAAGGTCATCTCTCCAGTGGCCTTTTTTTTTTTTTTTCCCCAGCCTCATTCCCAAAAGTTCCCTTTATTTCTCCATTATGATACAGCTTAGGGATCTGGCCTCTGAGGGATACCCTAGACCCAAATTACAGCACTTGCTTCTCCCCTAGCTTGTCTCTCTTAGAGGCAGTCGTTCAATTCTGTGGGCACTGTGGCTAAGCATCATTCTTGAAATCCTTCTCACTCTTCCCCACCACATTCACTATGTTGGCAAATCCTGTTAGCTTTATCATTAGTCTTACCCCAGGCTATATCACAAAACTCTATAAGCTGGTGGCCTTTTTTTTTCTCTTCTTCTTCTCAGTTTTGGAGGCTGGAAGCCTCAGCAGAGAGTTGGGCTCTAGTGAGGACTCTCTTCTTAATTGTAGACTTCTTATGGGATCCTCACTAGGAAAGAGATGGCCAGCTGCCAGACTCTTGAAGTGACTGTACATGGCCCCACTCTCAACCTAATTAGCTTTATAAAATCCCATGTACAGTCACTTCAAGAGTATGGTTTCAACATACAAATCTGGTAAAGAGACATAATTGGTATAATCCACGGACTAGATAGAGCCATGTCTGTTTCAGTGTCTTCAGCACAACTTCCTACCACCAGCCTGCCAGCTTTACCCCATACTGGACTTAATTTCTTGGATTAAAAACAGACGACTAGAGTTGCTGTAAGTTCTACCACTGACTCAGATCCTTACTGTAGCCCACGGGAAACTTAGGATGCTGTGGTAATCTCTCACATCCCTTGAAGCTTACTCATTCCACCATGTACTGCCCACGCCTGCCCACTCCTGACACATTCCTTCGCACTTCCTGTCTCAGAACTCCGTGACCACAAACAACTCTGTCTCATCTGCTCCCTGTGTCCACTCAGATTTCTTTGTCACCTTAGAGAGGAAGTTTTTCATACTTGCCTTCTTATACACACACACACACTCACACACACACAAGGAAATCACACCCACCCTCCCTATCTCACTTTTTCAACCACCTTTTTTTAGGAATTATTTGTGAGTATCATTCAAGCAATGGGAAACTGGTTGAAGGCTTTCCATAATATGCCCCAATTTGTTGTAAAGTAACTAAGGAGGGAGGAGGGGATTGGAGAACAGAATGGAGCAGAAAGAGAAGTAGGAAAAGAGGGGTCTGTTCCAGAAGCCTCCCAGACTCTTGCTAAAGTATGTCTTATTTTGTGTCTTCTCCAGCCCTCCTTTCTCTGGCATAGACCAAATGATGACATACAATTTGATTCTCAAAGGAATCGAGAAGATGGATTTTCCCAGAAAGATAACAAGGCGACCTGAGGATTTGATCCGGAGGCTTTGCAGGTGAGAATGACCATGGGCGACACCTCCCAGCGGAGGAAGTGTGAAGGTTTCTGCTTGCTCCTTGTGCAGTGTGTAGATGCTTCACAATTAGGTTTGCACATTCACTATTTGAACATCTTATGTTGCTGTTGTAACTGAAAAAAGTTTTTAAGTTAAAAAATATTTTTGAAAAAATGTTGCATGTGTGTTTGTGCACAGGTGCATGCCTGTGCCTTTGGAGGCGAGGAAATGTCACCATATCTGGAATTGGAGTTTTATAGACAGTTGTGAGCTATCGTGTGGGTGCTGGGCTGTCGTGTGGGTGCTGGGGATCCAGTACAGGTCCCCTGAAAAAGCAGCACATTCCCCTAACCACTGAGAAGGGGCATGTCTCTAGCTCCCTAGTATTCTTCTTTTCTTTTTGTTTTTTAAACAGTTTTTAAGAAAAGATTTTATTTATTTTTATTTTGTGTATATGTATATTTTACTTGCATGAATGTCTATGTATCATATGCACACCCACAGAAGTCAAAAGAGGACATTGTGTCTCCTGGGGCTGGAGTTAGAGACAGTTTTGAGCTGCTCTGTGGGTGCTGGGACTTGAATTTGAGTCCTCCGGAAGAAAAGTCAGTGTTCTCACCCACTGAGCTATCTCTCCAGCCCCTTAATCATCTTTAAGAAATTGTACTTCCAGTCTTCTTTTAAATTAAATGATATAGCCTTTGGCTTATATCATTTTTCAGGGAAATGTTGGAGACTTCCAGAGCTTTGTTTTGCTTAAATTCCAAGGCACTGCTGCATCCCTGCCCCACCTCTGGAGATGTTTTTAAAGGGTTCAAAGTTAGCAAATGTAGAACATCAAACCTCGTTTGGGAATTGAAAATAAGAATACCTACACACTTCTAAGATTGTAGCTTAGACGTAAATGAAACTCTAACACATTTCCCAGTTTTCTCAGCAGCGCTTGCAACGAAGTTTACAAGCTAGTAATAATTCAAAGTCTATCCAGGGCTCATGTAAAGAACTGACAGGTGTAATCAGCCATGGCTCCTCCATGGAGGGCCATGACTGTTTTTTCCTTGTGGTCAAGTGGCTGGCCTGCAGTAGGCTCTGATGAAAGTTATTGAGTGAATGAATTTAAACACAAGCACTACTCTTTTATCTAAAACTTCTCATGTATTCTTATTATAAACTTCTTCTGTTAATTATTTTAGGCAAAACCCAACAGAAAGGCTGGGGAATTTGAAGAATGGAATCAATGACATTAAGAAACACAGGTACTGATTTCCTTTGTTGCTGAGATAAGCACAGAAATACATAGAGTAACCAGGTGTCTTAGATAGGGTTTCTTTTGCTGTGATAAACACCATGGCCAAAAGAAACCTCAGGAAGAAGGGACTTATTTCATCTTACAGATTGTAGTCTATCATCCAGGGAACTCTAGGTAGCAACCTGGAGGCAGGCGCTGACGCAGAGGCCTTGGACGAGTGCTGCCTTCTGGCTTGCCCATAGGCTAATCTGGTGGGGAGCATTTTCTCAGTTGAGGTTCCCTCTTCCCAACTGACCCTATCTGGCATCAAGCTGACATATAGGCCACCAGTATATGAGATGACCATGACAGGTTCTCTCAGGAGACCACCATGCTCAGTTACAGGCTTTCCACTTTCAGGTGTTTCAAGGGTAAAGTTTTTCTTTGTGTAGTTTGCTAGTTATAGTTGCCCAAATAGGTCTTAATATGCTTTCCTTAATACTGGAAATGCATGTCAAGAATGAGCAAAGTTATTTTAAAAGCTACAAAATCACAGCATTCAGTCACAGAAAGTTTTTCATCCACTGTTGTTGTTATTGTTGTTGTTATTATTATTTATTATTATTATCTTGGCTTCTGTAAGGGAATTAAATTATATTTTTGGCTTGGAATTTGTAAATAGAGCAGGGGTATAATTCATGAAGCGATGTAGAAGAGAATGATAGCTTAAGCCATTATTAAATATCACTGACTACTGAGTTTGTACTTTATGGTTCTGGAAAGGGGATGTATTTAGTAGGAACTATGACAGGATCTTGTTCTCCCTCAATCCTTACAACTCCATTAAAAGAATTCGCAAGAGACAAAGTGTAGTGTAAATGATAGGGAAAAATTATCACCGAGTGAAATGGGACATCAAGGGATGAGTGTGCAGTGGCCAAAGGGACCTGTGCAGAGCAGAGCATCTCATGTCACTGTGAAAGCAGAGAGTGGCCAGCAGGATCATTGCTTCTGCCTGTGTAGGTAAGCTCTATGATTATTTCCTAAGTCCCATGAACAGACAGCTTTCCTGAGGGATGTTTTCTTGTCCAGATTGACAAGCTCTCTTGGGTTCGATCTTACAGGAAGGGCAATGGGTTGCCAAGGCTCCCGCTAGCTAGCAATCTTACAAGGTTTGAGGCTTCTGGATCCTGTTTGAGATAGTGTTAATGGCTTTCTGAACAGTTCAGGAGGTCACATCTCCAGGGCAGAGAAATGACTCAGGTCATTTAAAAGTAATTCAAGCCCTGCAGCTCTAGTCCTTGGCTATACCATGAGGCAGGAGTCCAGTACTAGAGTCCTTAAAGCCTGTTCATGTCTAAACAGCTCCCCCATTGAAGCCATACCCTGACTCCTTAAAACCTTTCCTGCAGCGAGTGATGAATAAAGATGCCAGGCTGTGGCTGTGAACCACAGCACCCAAGACCAGGAGAGCAGTTGACTGTGGTATTACTTACAATGTTTGATAGTTTTAAGTTGTTAAATCCTTTTTACTTAATATATCTTTAAATTACTTCAGTTTTTGTCAGTGTGTGATATATTGTAAGTCATCCCTATTCTATTTCAGTTTTAACTAATACTACATATTTGTTTAAAATATAGCTTCCCTTGAATGATTCTCTAAGCTCTGAAACCTCAATTGACTTTTCTGTTGGAGTCCATTGATTTGCACAGACCCACAATTCGGAGTCATCTCATGGTGATCCAGCATTCCCCTTTAATAGCTTTTAGACCCCTGATAACTTCCTTGACATCCCCTCTAATTTGATTAAATATTCAAATGTGGCACTTTGAACCTTTAAGATTTATGGGGTTTAAATCAGTCTTTGACAAGTCCTAGAATTTTCAGGATGTTTCTTCCATCTTGCTTATAATCTACAGACAGAAAATATCACTTGTGGCTCTCTCTTGATGGTCCACATATAAATGTGAGAATTTTGTTATTGTAAGCCTTTAGGTATGCTCACGTGTTCACTTTCAAAAATGAGAACCTCTCTAAGGCTTTATTCATGTCAGATTGAGGGCTGATATGTCTGTGCACTTGTGCTGGGAATCAGGGTAAAATCTGGAGTTCCATGCATACTAAACACATGCATTGCCCCCAAACTTCCCCCTCCCCCCCACTCCCAAACTCTGCTGGTGTTTTTTTTTTTTTTACTGAGGAATTAAAGGACCATCAGCAGCCAGGACACAACAGGAGGCATGTGGCTATGATTTGTTCTCTTTAACTGCAGCTGCAAAATGAACAAAATAAATAAATAAATCTTAAGATGCCAGTCTTGCTGTATGAATTCATGATCTCCCTTGCAACAAAGCCATGTGTTCACCATTGGGAAACCATGCTTCCCCACAGGGTGAATTAAAAAGAAAAGGAGGGAGGGAGAGAGACATCACAGAGGGAGACAGAAGACGGAGTTATTTGGAACTTCATAGACATTAAAGTGCTTGTAATACTTTATTCTTTGTCATCCTTTGAGTTGCCTTCAATTAAAGGTTGAGAAACACTGTTCTAGATAAAAGCTCATTATTTGTCTTAAAATTCAATCTGTCTTCTCCTTGCACCCCATTCTTGTTACCAGCTTCTATTCTCATTATAAAATGACATATAAGCATACTGTTCATATTGACAAGTGTCCCACCAATTAAAGTGATTCTTATTCTGTTGTCCCCCATGTTCTCATTAAGGAGTTGTCAAGCTTTGCTTAGGGGTGGCTGAAAGACAGAAGTGACCATAAATGCTGAGAAGCTCCAGCCTTATCTTCTCCTTTACCGGAAGCTCATCCAAACTTACCAGGCAGACTATGGTGGGATGCACAAGCAAATTGATGTACTATGGCTTTTCCTTCCAGCAAGATTGATTGGTCCATTCTCTGTAATAAGGAGGCTTCCTTCTGCCACACACAGCGTCAGGGACAGAGTTCAGGGGACAGTTGGCAAGATACAACAGATTGCATGGCATTCTCTGAACTGGAAAACATAATTTCATCCTAATTTTCTCTTTTCCTGGAACTTTTTCCCAAGCTACCAAGCTAGTGGATAAGCTCAGGTGTGTGTGTGTGTGTGTGTGTGTGTGTGTGTGTGTGTGTGTCTTTGTGTATCAGTCTAGATCAGCAGTTCTCCACCTTGGATCATGACCCCCATAAAGATTGCAAATCAGATATCCTCAATGCCAGATATTTACCTTATGATTCACAACAGTGCAAAATTACATTTATGAAGTAGCAACGAAAATAATTGTATGGTGGGGGGAGGTCACCACAACATGAGGAACAGTATTAAAGGGTCACAGCATTAGGAAGGTTGAGAAACACTGTTCCAGATAAAAAGCTTTTTAAACTTTATACAAATCTCCCAAGTCTATAACTTTCTTACTACCCAGTATATTCTTAAAATGTAAAACCAGCATTCTTTTAGGGGCTGGAGTGGTTGAGAATACAAACCACTCTTGCAGAGGTCATGAGTTCAGTCCCCAACACCTATGTCAACAGCACATAACCACCTCTAAGACCTGTTCCAAGGCATCCGACCCCCTTTTCTGGCCTCCTCATTAGGTGCACACACACACCCACACCCTTCCATACACACACACACCTCACTTTAAAATAATAAAGTAAATATTTCTCAAAATCTCTTTGTATTAGATTTTCATACTCCTCTGTAAAACAAAATTCATTTTTAAAGGAAACTTTTCATTCTAGCTTTGCATTAAAATAAAAGCATGCCTAGGCATGACATCACTCTATAAACATGCCCAATTGTGCATCCTTTATTCAGTCATCTTTCCTCCCTTGTTTATTGGCTAACCTGGAAACAAGGCATCAGTCTTTTCTTCCAAAGGCAAAGAAAGGCTGGTGAACCTGGGTGGATGTAATTATGATTCCTGACAGGAGTATTAAACCAAACCCCTTACCATAACATTTGAGAACAGTGCCTATAAATCTCCTGAAAGCAATTTCTGTTCTGTCCATGTCAGCGCAGCTCTGCTGAATATTGTTCACATACCAGTGTGTGCGGCACTTGCACTGCATACAACCGCAGCCTGTCTCCTGCATCGCATGTGATGCATGTCTCAGAACACTGGGATTAAGTGAATGGTCACTCACCCCAAGCAAATGTTGCTGTTAGTGAAGCTGCAGCGAACCCTCTAAGAAATGCAAGACTATTTTCTTCATTAGAACAACAGTAATCACTAGTATTAACAATACCGCCTCAGCTAATGGGGTTTTTGCTTCCCTCCCTCCCTCCCTCCCTCTCTCCCTCCCTCCCTCCCTCCTTCCCTCTCTCCCTCTGCCATGCTGGATGTTGTCTGGTTTCAGCTCTCGAAGCTCTTCTGTATGCTGTTACAATCACCATGAGCTTCATACGGACAAATGCTCCATTGCACTGTTCCTTGCAGTTACTCACCACCTCCGAACCTCATGATCTTTCCAGCCCCTGGGTATCTTTTTCTTCCTCCCTCCTTTACACTGTGTACCTCAGCCGACTCCTGCCTCTTCCATCTGGGAGGTCCTTGCTCAGAATTCTGCATGGCTTCTCTCTTCTCTTCATCCTTTAAATACCACTCCCAGTGGGAAGCAATCCTTCCAAGTTCGCCCCATCCCAATACCACCTACCACTCTGCTGTCTTCCATCTTCCTGGCACTTACTAGTGTCTAAATTTAAGTCAAGCATTTGTGATATTTACTTATTTTGTCTACCGCGTTACCAAAATAAAAATATTATATATATTTTCATACTTGGGACAAGTTGTCTTTCCATACATGTTTGCTGCCTGGCTAAATTGACATCAATAGTCTAATAAGTAATGATCAATAGGTAGAGACTTGCCTTGCTCCATATTCTTTGTAAGATTCCAAGAGACGGGTCTCCAGGAGAAGGGAGGCCTCCCGAGGTCTGCTATGACACGTATGCTAAAGACCAGACTCACCCGCTTACATTAATGATATAGATGTGAATAAAAGAAATTCCAGCTGTCAGCTTGACTCGGTATCCCCACACATCACTCACTGTAGCGCACTGTGCTATTGGGACTGTGTAGGTGCTGGAGGAGCTAGAGGAAGGAAACCGGAACTGACTGCAGAGTACTCAGGAGAAAGTGGTTGGATGGACTGGTTAAAAACACTCCTGGGGCCGTTGTTTCTCTAAAGCTAAGTAGAGAAGCAGACTGAAGAGACTTGGAGAGGAAGTTAGGTCAAAGGATGTGTTTTGTTGGTGTAAGAATGAAGCCGTTTCTGTATGATAACCAAGCAGTGACAGTGCAGGACAGAAGAACCACAGCAATAACCAGAGATGATGTCATCAAGCATGTAGCAGAGACACTGGCGTTAGGGAGAAGATAAGGAAGCCCATTCGTAGTTCAGGAGAAAAGGTGATGCAGGGATGGGGTGCAAATGGGCTGAAGATGGAACAGGAGTCATTTTTTTTTTTTATGGGCCTTTGGAGTTTTGTTCTGTTGTGGTTTTATTTCGCCTCATTACCTCTCAGTGAATTAAGACTCAAGGGTAGGGTCTAAAGCAGTGACTCTCAATCTATGGCTCACAATACTCTTGGGGTTGAGCAACATTTTTACAATTGCCTAAGACCATCAGAAAACACAGATATTGACATTATGATTCATAACAGTAGCAAAATTACAGTCAAGAGATAGCACAGTAATTTTATGGTTGCGAGTCACCACAACATGAGGGACTGTGTGAAAGGGTTGCAGCGCTAGGAAGGTTGAGATCCACTGGGACTAGATAGCTCTACGGTAAAGAGAACTTGTTGCTCTTGCCGAGGACCTGGATTCAGTGCCCAGCACCCACACAGTAGCTCACAACCATCTATAACTTTGGTTCAAAGGAAGTTGACACCCTTTTCTGAGCCGGATATGCTCAAGAGAGGGTGCATGTCTGCACAAGTCTGCACGCGTGCAGGCAGAAAAGAATACTTGTACCCATAAAATAAATAAATCTTATACAGATAGGCATAAAGTTATGAAAGTCTGAGGAGGTGCTACACTATATGTTCTGAGCCTAAGTGCCACAGGGAAATATTGCTGGGCAATGTGAATGCCCAGTAGTCGTGGGTTGAATATGAAATGGGTCAAGGCATCCTTCCCTGTTAACTTCAGCTCTTACAGCCGCACTTTTGGAGGTAGGGAACGGCATAATGGATCAACAGATATACTCCAGCATGCTGATCATGGATTATGTGAGTAATATCCTCCATATTTTTCTCATTTTAGGTGGTTAAATGGTTTTAATTGGGAGGGGCTGAAAGCACGGAGCCTTCCATCACCTTTACGAAGAGAGGTATGGTATTTGCTAGAACACTCCCTCAATTAGTTTCTAGGAACTAATTTTTAAAAGCAAATTTTGAAGGGGGGTAAGAGGCAGGAGGGAGGAAAGGAGAGAGAGCATGTACATAAGAGATTTTTTTAAAAAGTACTTCTCATTAGGTGAGTTTGCCCTGCTAATTGTGATCTAGAAAGTTAAATTAGTATGGTTGGGTCTGGAGAGCAGGCTCAGTGGAAAAGTGCTTAACACATGAGCATGAAGACCCAGTTCCTGCATAAGAAGCTGTGCACTGTAGTGTGTGTGTGTGTGTGTGAAGCTGTGCACTGTAGTGTGTGCATAAGAAGCTATGCACTGTAGTGTGTGTGTGTGTGTGTGAAGCTGTGCACTGTAGTGTGTGTGTGTGTGTGTGTGTGAAGCTGTGCACTGTAGTGTGTGCATGAGAAGCTGTGCAATGTAGTGTGTGTGTGTGCGCGCGCGTGCGTGCGTGTGAGAAGCTGTGCACTGTAGTGTGTGTGTTTACATGAGAAGCTGCGCACTGTAGTGTGTGTGTGTACATAAGAAGCTGTGCACTGTAGTGTGTGCATAAGAAGCTGTGCACTGTAGTGTGTGTTTACATGAGAAGCTGTGCACTGTAGTGTGTGTGTGCGTGTGAGAAGCTGCGTACTGTAGTGTGTGTGTATATGTGCATGAGAAGCTGTGCACCGTAGTGTGTGTGTATATGTGCATGAGAAGCTGTGCACCGTAGTGTGTGTGTATATGTGCATGAGAAGCTGTGCACTGTAGTGTGTGTGTGCGTGTGAGAAGCTGCGTACTGTAGTGTGTGTGCATGAGAAGCTGTGCACTGTAGTATGTGTTTACATGAGAAGCTGTGCACTGTAGTATGTGTTTACATGAGAAGCTGTGCACTGTAGTATGTGTGTGTTTACATGAGAAGCTGTGCACTGTAGTGTGTGTGTGTATGTGCATGAGAAGCTGTGCACCGTAGTGTGTGTATATATGTGTGTGCGTACATGCTTTAAATGATCAATAGATTTTAAATCTTGTATGCTATTTAAATTATAGTTAGTATATTCTGAGAAATTAGGGAAGGTTGCGTTTTATTTTATGTGACTATATCAGACTAGAAATTTATCCATAACTGTTTATCTTTGGTGAAAACCTTTGATGTACAAATGTGCATGGAAGGCACAGGACTGCCATGATTCCTTCAGACAGCACACATAAATTTGGTAGAACGATGACCTACTAGTTCTTGACACACTTCTCCTGAGTCATGTGGTATTCCACTTTCTCTCAACCTATGTTGTCCAATATGACACCACTAGCCACAATCGTGACAATCCCAGGAGGTGCCCACAAACGCCCAGTAACCCACAGTAAATCACGATAGCATCATCAATGCTTTTGAAAAATCTGTTTGTTTAATTAGGTGCTCTGTAATTTGTTTTAAGTAAAGAATTTCAAACTATAGCTACAAAATAGTGTAATACTGTCATTTAACTTTCCTAGTGACGTTTCAATGCTGCCAAGATTTAGGATTGTCTATTTGTTCACTATTTTGCATACTTTACAGGGATAGTGTAACTGTTAAAATCTGGCAAGAAATTTAAATGCAAGAGGAACTCTGATAAATTTTAATATTTAAAAATATGTGTTTTAAAACCATTTCTTAATTTGATACAGGAAGGTAGATAGTATTTATTTCACCTTTTCTTTAGAATATAATTCCTCATGCTGCACAGCTCCTGATGAATGTAACCAATGATAAAATCACTTGATTCTAATGAGATGATCTCACGTTGCTGAGACTGTGTGTGACACGATGCAGATCGTGTCTTTTCTATGTAATGTGTAATATGTAATTTGTAATATTTAACATGTAACATGTAATGTGTAACATGTAGCATGTAATATGTAATAACAATGTAATATATGTAGTAGTCTCCAGTGTAAGGTCAGCACTCGGGTACATCCAAGCTTCACCTGGATGTACTGCCATGCTTGGTCACTCCTGTCCTCACCTTTGTTCTCTCCTTTCTCCATTAGCTCAGTGGCCCCATAGATCACAGCTACTTTGATAAGTATCCCCCTGAAAAGGGGGTGCCTCCGGATGAAATGTCAGGCTGGGATAAAGACTTCTGACAGGAGAAAAACGCCGCTGTGCCCCGGAAGAGGACTGTGAGGAACAGTGACACAAAGCTGATTATTCCTCTCTTCAAAGCATTGTTAGCGCTCCTGGAAGACAATTATGGAAAAGAAAACCCTGATAAACAGGGAAGGAGAGTGGCTGGATGTGGTTCTGAATGAGAACATCTCCTTTAGATGCTGTGAATTATTCTTGTATTCCATTCTGTACTTGTCTCAGAGATCAAAAGTTGTCCCTTTCCATTTCTGTGGTCTGGTCCATTTTTGTTGGCATAACATAGTTTTCTCTGAAATTTGCTGCTCCCTCCAAATCATACTCTCATGCCTAGAATCCTAATAAAATAAATATGGCTTTTGTCCTTGAGCACCTAAGTTATTCAGATAGAAGGAAGACTACTGAGCAGCTTTAGAAGAATATCTCCAGAGCTTAACAGACACCAGGGATATAGCGACATCCACAAATCATGGTTTTCAGACATCTTAGATAGTCAATAGAAGACCGTGAGTTTTATTATCTTTCAGCTTACAAATACACTAATATATTTTTTGACGTTATCAAGGAAAAGGGAAACTTTGGATATTAGTGAGTGGTGCCAGTTACTAAAGAAGGCCAGTCAATCAAATCAGATAAGTATATCATTTTTAATAACTTAGAAAAAAAAGCATTCCCTTTTCTTTGGCCAGTTGTGATAGTGCAGAGATTTATCAAAAACTTTGTAAAAAATAGTCTGGAAAGTGTGGCTAAATGATGGGCCTTTGGGAAGGTTTTATCTTATGTCTATATATATATATATTTCCACTACCAAAGTAGACAACTCGGTGGATGAAACACTAAGGACATTTCCTTCCCACCAAAGACAAAGCATAGCAAACCCTGATAGCTCAAGTTGCTGACTCTTTCAAACTCTGAGATGTTTTGTTCAGTCCTATGATTACTGCGATTAGTAAGCCCAAACCATGCATGATTTTTAATGAGAAGCCCATTGGCAAATGTTGAGATTTTTAATCACTGTAGAGGTAATAGCTTTGCTCAAAGGAGGCAATTGAGTCATGTATATAATTATAGCCCAGGCTACTAGTGATGTGATGAGATTTTAGAAGAAAAAGGAACACCCAGAATCTGGCCTCTTCCTGTTTCCTCTTGGCAATCTTCCAAACTGAAATCGATGAGGAGAGCTTCCAGTGCACTGCACACCTGTCCCTGAGGGCTTTCCTGGTGTTTGTAGGTGTTCCACTTCCTCCCTTCCTTCCCAAATGATGGCAGATGTCCCTGTATCTTCTTAATCTGGAGGAGGAGAGATGATATCCCAATTCCTGTATCGTTTAAGCTTCTGATTGTATTTTCATATGATATATTCTATGTGAAAAGCAAACCATCCATTCCAGACATATTTTCATTCTTTAGAGAAAGTCAGCTGTCTGTCTCCTGAAGACTGAAGCCAGATAAGCAAAGCCCAGAATAAGAAAGTGCATCCTTAAGAAATTATATTTACATATTTAGAGTCCTTTGCTGAACCAAAGAGTTTTGTTTCTTGGGGTAGATTTTTAAAGATTATGTACTGTATATAGAAAAGCTGTTTTTAATAGGATTAATATAATATGCTTAAAGAATTTCTAAAGTCTAAAAATATCTTATTTGCATTTGATTTCTATGTACTATCTGCTTTTCCATGTATATATTTTATAATTACCAACATATGCAGGTAGAAAATGGATACATTGGATGGCCATTAGAACTGTACAGTAATAGTAACAACGATTTTCTCAAGAGTGTTCCATTATTGTAATTGAAAAGAAAAGCCTACGTGTATAGAGTTAAAACACACCTTAGAGGTTAATTTTTTCTGTGAGTGGCCATATCATATATAATGCCCACACATGATTTAATGTGTTTCCTTTATTAAGATGAGGGTGTGTGACTGAATTATCATTTAATCTCAACTTGATTTCTATCTCAGTGACCTTGGGAACATGATTTGCCTTTGGGTACTAGCTTCTCACTTGTAGAACAAAGGCAAGGTAAAGCTGTATCTACAGACAGATCCTTACCTGGTATCTGTGAAATGGTCCTTGCTGCATAGATGAGAGCTACTGTTACTATCTCTGTTGAAATTAAAGCGGCCTTAATAACTCTTTAGTTCTGAACCATGTGTGTCAATGGCGTCTGTGTGCAAAATTCTGAGTGAAATTAAGTCTGCAGTAATGATAGTTGATGAAACTTTGGTGTATAAAAAGCATTAATCATCACCAAAATGAAGTGATCTACTGAACTTACCTTCATTTAAAAGTTATGAGTTAAAGATACACACACAAGAATGGGAGGTTATCCCTATATGTGAAAAGCCATCATACTTTAACCATTAAATCATTTCTAACTTCTCTTTTGTAGGATATACTATTTTTTTCTTCATCAGATTTTCTCATGTGGGGTCAACTTTTCGTCATTATAGCTTCCTCTTAATTTTTACCTAAGTATTAATATCTGAAAGATGTTAAAATCCAGAAAAGAAAGGATGAGGCTTAGATTTGCATGACTTTAACAATAAATCACCTCCTGGTTCATCTGTCATTTCAAAATATACGTTTAAAAATGTTGAAACATTGGACCTAATTACTGGTAGTAGCAGGTCACTGAGAATAACCACTTAAAAAAAATGTGTGCATGTGCTTCTTAACCTAATAATACATCCTGATCTTGACTGTCAGACACCATACTAGGAGCACTTCTATGCACTGCCTCAGTCATATGAGATTCTCCAGTTATATCAATCACCAACTGCTGATGGTTCCTGAAGCCCCATATTGACCTTAAATACTTACTGCATTCCTAATTTACTTGTAATGCTTTTGCCTGGACGAGTGCCCATTGCTGTACATGTCTAATAAATTATCCCTGAACTTAGAACACTCACCAAGAAGCATCATTTTGTCTCTCTAGCTCCTTTGTGCCAGGAATTTAGACAGGTAGCAATGGAGGGTAAGGAGTCTGCACCAGAACATCAGAGGGAGCCAAAGTGCTTGAGCTGGAACTTCTCAATGCGTAACACTGCACCAGTTAGCCTATGCTTGCTGCCTCAACAGTTTGGAATCTTTAGGCTAGATACATCTAAAGCAGCACTGGAATCCAAAAGAGAAGGTTCTAGTCAATGAGGCAGAGTCTGCACTACTCCCTATGAACTCATGGAAGTGGTCTAAAATCACTTCTGTTGTATTCTATTGATGGGAATGTAAGCCCATCCAGACATGAAGAAGGGTTGCATAGATGTGACTTATTAATGAAGAAAGTTTTCAAAACTTATGCAGCAAGTCTTAAAACAGCCACAGTCTATTTTCTGGCCAGATAATTGCATTACTCCCCTATGCAAAACAAATCTATACCTTCCCAGGAGCCTCTATAAATATATCATCAGACTCAGGCTCAGCATCCAGGATCTTCTCACCTGAATCCTATTCAGGTGTGGATGGAGGCCCCTGGGTGCATTTCCTTGCGTATATTCTTTCAGGGCTTAAAGGCACTCAAACAAGTAAATAAGCCATCTTCCCTTGACACTCACAGCATCTCATGGGGGAAGTGATCAAAGGGCACTGCTACACACATTTGCTTTAGGAGACAGTGGATAGTGTAGGCACAGGCCAACTCTGAGAGATGTATCTAACCCGCAGCCAATGGGCTGCTTCATCTCACAATAGCTGTTTCGAGCCCCTCTGTGTCCCCTTCGCCCGCAAAAGAGACACGTGAGGCGGTGTTCGGGTGGTTACCACAGAGAGGCTTTATTCTTGTATCAGCAGAAGCAGAAAGACCCCAAGCCCAGAAAAAGCACTGCTATACGTACCCTAGAGTGGCGTGTTCACTTCTGATTGGCTATTCACTCATTACCCATATTACGCCCCGGGATGGGCAGTGACTTTGGTGCGCTTTTTGCCTTTTGCACCTGCGTAGTTAGTTGTTTACTTGTGGGAGGACAGGATGCCCGCGCCATCTTGTAATGGCGAATGTTGTCATGCTCATGCGGCTCCTAACAAATAGCTGTGAATCTGGCTCAACCCATTTGTAGGGGACAGTGCAATGATCCAATTTCAAAAGGTTGGAGACCCCTGAATAACTTGAATTCTAATTTCTGGGCCTGACCTGTGGTGCCATTTTCTGCTCTGGGAATTGCTCTTTAGTTATTTGCCATACATGTGTAGGTGATAAATGGCTGGGGGAATCACAGAGTTCCTCATGCCAAGCTGTGGGTAGTTGGCTGGGAACACTCTGGGTTCCTCCAGCTGGAACTTAGACCCGGCCGCTCACTAAAGGCCTCTCCAAGGCTCCTCACAGCACAGCCCCAACACAAGAGAAAGTCCATGGGTTTCCAAAATGGGTTTATTGGCATGATGGATGGTGGATGGATCTGGATGCACCCACCCCACCCTAAACCCAGGGAGGTCCTGAGTTAAATAGGCAGGGGAAGAGGGGGAGGGGTTGGGGAGGAATGCTTAGTTGGCTCCACCCTCTGGCCTTCAGGTACCTCATTAGTATGTAAATCTCTCTAGGGATTGAGGCCTGTTTATCATGCCCTTCACCTGTGTGACTGAAGGGTGCAGGTTGAATGGAGATTAGACCTCATGTCAGGAGCCTGGGTTCTGGGGGCGTGGCCAAACCCACAACCCAAGAACCAGGATACCCTTCCACGGCCTGACAACATGAATTCACAATGAACTCTATTAGATATATGCTGTTATCAAGGACTGAACAGCACATACTTGAGGCATTTTAAAAGTCTATTTGAAATGCTGTGGCAAGCAGCTTCAAAAACACCCTGAGAGCTCCTTTTATATATGTCTGCCTTTTATGATACTCTGTTCTTGGAGATATGTGATAGTGCACACACCTGGAATCCCAATACTGGGGAGATGGACCTAAGAGGACCAGGAATTAAAGATTACCATTGCCTACTTCATGAGTTCAAGGCCAACCAGGGCATCATGAGACAGTATCTCCAAAACCTGAAACTATCCACCAACCAAAAATTCATTCTTCTTTAGAGTTACCCAAAACAATTTCCTGTTAATAATCAGAAAGGAAAAGCAAGAATAAAGCAGACACAAAATAAGGACATTGAATTCTTGAGGGAAAACTGAAGCATTTGAACACAACACATGACCATAAACTGGAGTCGGCATCTGGCTTTCGTGATGACCAGTTTGCCATGTTAGGTGAGCTGCAGCTCACATGAAGACTTTCATATCTTCCTCGATTGGGATTTAAAGACACTGGGGTGGCATGGGAGTCAGTCTGTCTGCACCAAAGCCACAGGCCTGATGGCCGCTTCTCCCAAGGTGAGCCCTCTGGTCACCAGCCTTGTGGCTCTGTAGCAGTATAACACTTAAACTCATCCCCAGAGTGCAGCTCAGCCTGGGTCCCAGGCTGCCTTTCAGACCAACATTCTTATGCAAAATTGTCCTGTGAAAGGTCCAGGACAGAACCAAACTGAGAGAGGATGTCTAGGGAAACACACTTCAGCCTTAGCTAAGTTGACGGAGGACTAAGTAGCTTATTTTAAAAAGCAGTAAACACATAATACATGATTGTTCTCCTCTAAATAGCTTACTTATTTAATTTGCATTTTAACTAATGGGTTTCCTTTTTTTCCTATCTAATATTTATTATAATTTGTTGAGGACGCCAGCATCATACCTTTGTGGGAAACAATAGTAATTGGACTTAGATGATTGACATGTAAACTCAAAATTAAGTAACAGCTGTGCCATTTTGAATTTTAGAAGGCCAAAAAAAAAAAAAAAAAAAAAAATCAAGATCTTTCATTCAATTTCAGTGCATGCAGACAAGAGCCTGATATAGCTGTCTCCTGAGAGGCTCTGCCAGAATCTGACATATACAGAGGCAGATGCTCACAGCTAACCATTGAACTGATTGTGGGGTCTGCAATGGAGGAAGTAGAGAGAAGACTAAAGAAGCTGAAAGGCTTTGTGGCCCCATGGGAAGAGCGACAATACCAACCAACCAGAGCTCTCAGGGTCTAAACTGCCAGCCTGGGAACATACATAGAGGGACCAATGGCTCTAGCTGTATATGCAGTGGAGGATGGCCTTGTCAGGCATTGGTGAGAGAGCAGCAGGTCCTTGGTCCTGTGAAGGTGGATGCCCCAGTGTGGGGGAATTCAAGGGCAGAGAGGGGGTAGTGGGTGGATGGGTGGGGCACACCCTCATAGAAGTAGTAGGAGGGGGGACAGGATAGGGAGCTCCTGGGGGGGGGGGGCTGGGGGAGATGAGGAAAGGGGATAACATCTGAAATGTAAATAAGTAGAATATCCAATAAAAAAAACAAAATTAAAAACAAAACAAACAAAAAAATTTTAAATTATATGAAGAAAAATAATGTGAAATTTGTAAACTTCTTTAGTGAGGGATGAAAACAGGCATGCACTGAATAGGAGCTAAAAGCTAAAAGAAATGGGTTGCAATTAAGGAAGACCCTGTCTAGTCTCCAGTCCTGGAGCTTGATGCATTTTAGGAGCCGCGTGAGCGTGACAGCATTCGCCATTACAAGATGGTGTGGGCATCCTGTGCTCCCACAAATAAACAACTAACTGCGCAGGTGCAAAAGGCAAAAGCGGACCAAAGTCACTGCCCTTCCTGGGGCATATTATGGGTAATGAGTGAACAGCCAATCAGAAGTGAACACGCCACTCTAGGGTACATATAGCAGTGCCTTTTCTGGGCTTAGGCTCTTTCTGCTTCTGCTGATACAAGAATAAAGCCTCGCTGTGGTAACCACCCGAACACTGCCTCACGTGTCTCTTTCTCGGGTGAAGGGGACTCGGAGGGGCTCGAAATATCTGGTGCCGAAACCTGGGATCTTCAAGGCGCCACGGGCGACCCCCCCCCCGAGATTTGGGGCGGGTTAAAAGACTACAGGATTGAGGTACGTCTCTGAGAGATATGTTTGGAGTGGAAGCCTTCGTTGCGAGCGGATTCTCACCCATTGCTGCCGCTGCACTAGTTGGCCTCTTGTTTGTGTTGCTTTTGCTTTTAGCTTATTTGTGTTGTGGGGATCCAGCTCACAGCACAGCTAGTAGTGCAGGTCAAGAGGTTTCAGGAGAGGTCCACTCCAGGGTATCAGAAACAGAGCGTGTTAGCCGGCATCAGGCCAAGGAGCCTGGGGAAAAAGATTAGGCCAAGGAGCCTGGAAAGGAGAAGCAGGCAAAAAAGCCTGGGCAACAGAGACAGGCCAAGGAGCCTGGTCAAAGAAAAGAGTACTCAAAAGGAACAGGGGCCACTGCAGGGCCTATTAAGGTTAAGGACCCTTCACCGGCTGGTGAAGAGAGAGTGGAGGTCAAAAGGACCCCCTTTTACCCCATTAAGGAGCCTGCCTCCATAGACCTTGGCAGCTCCGAGGAGGAGAGCCTAGAGGAGGAGGCAGCCACTTGTGCAAAGGCTAGCCATTCTGAGATAAGACTAAGAAAGACCTTGAGCCCCTCGGTCCCACCCTTGCCTCCGGCCTAAACCCCGGGCAGCGCCTCTAATTCATTTCTCAGCCCAGGAGATCGGAGACAGCTACAGCTTGCATTTCCAGTCTTTGAAGTGGCAGAAGGAGCACGTGTTCATGCCCCAGTAGAGTATAGGCAGGTCAAAGAATTAGATGAGGCAGTATGTGCATATGGAAATGGGGCTAATTTTACCGTATCCCAAGTGGAGAGGTTAAGTACAGCTGCTATGATGCCAGGAGACTGGCAGGACACAGTGAAGGCGGTACTTAACAATATGGGCCAATACCTAGAGTGGAAGGTCTTGTGGCACGAGGCACTGCAAGCACAAGCCAGGATTAATGCAAACACTGAGGGACAACAATTATGGACTTTTGACATGCTGGCTGGATTTGGCGTGCACTCGAACGACCAGAACACTCATCCCTGGCAGGTCTATGCACAGATAGCATCAGCTGCAATAAAGGCATGGAAGTCTCTCCCTAGGAAGGAAGGCAGTAATCTTTATTTGTCCAAAATAACTCAAGGGACCAGTGAGTCCTTCTCTGACTTTGTGGCCCACATGACTGAGGCAGCTGGCAGAATCTTTGGGGAACCAGAGCAAGCAATGCCATTAATTGAACAGATGATCTTTGAAAATGCCACAGCTGAATGCCATGCAGCCATTGCTCCTCGGAGAGCCAAGGGATTACAAGACTGGTTAAGAATCTGTCACGGCTTGGGGAGGTCCCCTCACTAATGTAGGACTTGTGGCAGCAAATTTAGAGATGGCTGCTGTCCTTCTCCAAGGTCAGGGACGCGATAGACCCCCACCATGGCCGGGGAGGGGAGCTGTCTGTGTTTTTCCACAGGGTGAAGACAATCCAATTTGGGTCCCCACGCGGCTGGTGTAGATCGTGAAGAATGAAGCTAGATTGCAAGATAACGGCTCTGATTCTCCTGATGCTGATGTTCGATTTGGGGATAAGTATACCACTATGGGCCATAGTTAGATCCTGGCCTGTTCCCATGCCAGTACATTCTAATTCTTCAGTGCTGCCATTGTTTACAGCTACTGAGTGTTACATGGATGCCCCGTGCTCTCGGCGCACCCACCAGCAGCCTGAGTTATATAATGCTACAAGTTTTCTATTAAACTTTACACTTTGTTTTGTGGCAGCAAGCAAGGGTAATAGACTAGTAAACTGCATATACCTTGTATGGCTCTTAAGAAAGCTACTCTGGCTAATTGGGTGGATCCTGTGACTTACAGTAAGATAGAGACAAGAGTGCTAGGGGCTGTCTTGAATCAGATCAGTTCAGGACAGATGGAAGGATCCGGAAATGTCGGTCTGAATTAATTAGCACCTATAAACATTACCACCACCATGATTAGAAGTAATGTTATTATAATTAAGAGGTCCAATTGGCATACCAATAATGCCACTTCGAAACAAATGATATCGTGATACTATCCAGATTTGTCCTTTCCAGTGGTGTTTTCACCTTGCCAGTCTAAGATTAAACCCAAAAAACAAATTGCCAGAGGATTTAATTTATCCCCTCCTCTCGATTTGGCTATAATGAATAATATAGGTAAGAGCATTGGCATAGAAAATATTTGGCCCTTTTATCATTGGGTGCTGAGTAATGAGGCTGGAGCTAGTGCCAGTGTATCTGCCTTTGCCTTGTTGAATGGTATATTTCATGAAGTACAAAATGTTTCAGCTACACGATCTAATATCTCTAGCCATTTGAATAACATTAAAATTAATAAGGTGTTTAGGAATGCATCTGCACAACCGGTGCCAGTGTGTGTGGAACCCCCATTTTTCTTTATGTTATCCAACTTTTAAAATAATTCTGATATCTTGGATTGTAAGAATGTTACATGCTTTTTAGCACAATGCTGGAATGGATCACTAGACCTAGCCTTGGTTGTGCACGTGCCTACCTTTGTGCCCATCCCAGTAGAAGCTGATCCTGAAACTTTCCCTATTACATCATTAATAAGACATAAAAGAGACTTTGGCATTACTGCAGCCATTATCATTGCTATTACCATTTCTGCAGCTGCAGCTGTGACAGCCGGCATAGCCTTGGCTAATCAAGTTACAGCAGCTACTGTTGTTAATCAATTTTCAGAAAAGACTTCTGAGGCTTTGACCACTCTACAGAAAGTGGATGTACACTTGGCATCAGGCATTCTGTTGGTCAATCAGAGAGTTGATTTGCTCCAAGCCCATGTGGAACAACTCACAGATGTGGTTCAAATGAGCTGCATGTCAGCAACCCCACATCTATGTATTACACCTCTGAGATTTATGAACGATACATATATTCAAAGCCATAATCTTTCTGCTTATTTACAAGGGAATTGGACTAGGGAGCTGGACCAGATGCAGCAGCAATTGCAGATCTGGATCTTGAGCCTTGATGGAACACGAGTGGACCCTGTGTGGCGATTTTACTTCTTGGCTTACCTCTGCCTTTTTTTTCTTTCTTAAAGGGTGGGGATAGGCCTGTTTGGTGCAGCTCTATGCTGTGGATTAGTGTTCATTTTATGGTTGGTCTGCAAGCTCAGAGCCCAACAAAAACGTGACAAGGTTGCTATCGCCCAAGCACTCGTAGCCTGGAGCAAGGATCTTCCCCTGAAATTAGGCTATCTATGCTAAGAAAGTAACTGATGACTGAGACCCTCAGTTGATGCACCCCAAGGGTTCAGCCCATTGCACTGGGTCGATGAGAGGTCTAAGTCTAGGCAGCCCTTGCCTGAATAACTGTGGTACCTGAATATTTAGAGGTGTTTGCGAGTGGGTACTCGACAGGGAATGTTCCACGAGTGGATAGATTTCCCGAAAGTATGCCTGATTACACAAAGGTTTGATGCCAAAACCTCCTCTCCACACACGGACGGCCGCCAGGCGCTCCAGAGTGGAGGCTCCCTTTCCCCGACAAAAGGCATCAAGATGAGTATGGGAAGTATTACTCATTGCACGACGACAAGAGAAGAAACCCATTACAATATCTCATTTTGCACAGGGGATCAGACCTCTGCTTTCCCTCACTGAGTTGGTGCGGCGCTTGATAGGCAAAAGGCTGTTCCATCTTAATAAAATTGAAAGGGAGATGTTAGGAGCCGTGGTGAGTGTGACAGCATTTGCCATTACACGATGGCACGGGCATCCTGTGCTCCCACAAGTAAACAACTAACTGCGCAGGTGCAAAAGGCAAAAGCCAAAGTCACGGCCCATCCCGGGGCGTAATATGGGGTGATGAGTGAACAGCCAATCAGAAGTGAACACGCCACTCTAGGGTACATATAGCAGTGCCTTTCCCGGGCTTTGGGTCTTTCCGATTCTGCTGATACAAGAATAAAGCCTCCCTGTGGTAACCACCCGAACACTGCCTCACGTGTCTCTTTCGCGGGCGAAGGGGACTCGGAAGGGGCTCGGAATAGATGCAGACTTCCTCTCTAGGTTAGTGGAAGAGAGCTCGGGTGTTGAAGAGCACACACTGACTGGGAGACAACTACATAGCCCTAACAGTTAAAATGCAAGGAGAGCCTTGGATTGGAATGGATCACAAATTTTAGGGTCTGGAGCAGCCCTCTGTTCTGCATTCTGCTTGGATTGTTCTTAATTTTTTGAAAATTTCAAACATGAATGCTATATTTACATCATTTCCACCTTTTACTCCCTTACTCCAACTCCTCTCATGCCCATTCTTAAAATGAGTGTGTGTGTGTGTGTGTGTGTGTGTGTGTGTGTGTGTGTGAGTCTGTGTAATACCCAATGAGTTATATCAGTGTTTTTACAGAACATGGTGGACAGGTTATTTGCAGAAGCATGATGCCTTACCAGTGGCTACACCACTGAGGAAAATGTTTGTATGTTTAACCATTAACTGCCTCTATGTCTTCCAGGAAGAACAGGGCCTTGTGAGTCCTTGCTCTTCTATAACAGGGTGTACATGGCTCTACTCTAGTGGAGGGCTTATGCGGGTAGTCACAACTGCTGTGAGTTCAGGAGTATAATAGGAACCTACCAAGAGGGCATTTACAGTACTCTACCCCTTCTTCGAGTGTTAAAGTTAATATTTATAATGGCGGCACCCAATCTGTCTTGTTGTTACGGGCACCATGTTCTCGACTAGGTAAGGCCTGAGACCACCAGCAGTGGTGTGACCCCTCTGCTGCTTGGCTCAGGCCGCAGGCTCAGGCAGGCCAGAAGCACCGGCCCTGGCACCCACGAGATTCCAGTGTGGGAGATGGCTCTGCAAATCTACCACACTGTCTCCACAATACTTGGCTGGGCCCAGACCATCCCGCCATCTACACGGAACCCGGTAGAAATGAGAGCTTAATTATTATCCAAAGGCTTTATATGTTTAGAAATGCTCAATTAACAAGATGCCCGCACATTTGAGGTATTTCCCAATATCTAACCTTAAGATATAAATCGTTACCCAGGACCGTCCTGGACCCGTGGTTCTCCCTGGCTCCTACATCTCTGTTTCTCCTCTCGATTCTCCTCTGCCCTCTCCTCTTCCTCTCCTCCCACTCCTCACTCCGCCTACCACTCATACAGCCCAATCGCCTAGCCTTATACAAATGTTGTGGGAAATTATCCCGCTACATTCAAGCCCTTAGGCTCTTTCTGCAGTAACTTCCTCAATGGGAACCTCTTACTCAACAAATGAGTAGAGGATATGAAGAGAAAGGTTAAGCTATGTCTTCATAGATTTTCCAATGCTTACTAAGAGAGTGCTTATGTTGCAGGACTTGTTTCAGATGGTGAGATGAGAAGGGCACAAAGCTCACAGTCTTAATGCATGACTGTGTTTGTCAGATAATGATGAACAACAAAGATCTCCCTCCAAGGGCGCCCATAAAATCCCTTTATCTCTATGCTCTGCCTTAGGCACTTACTGTATATTCTTTTCAAAGAATAAAACCAACTCTAAAAAATTAATTTGCATCATAGATGTAGGCCAGATAGCAAGTCCTTTAAAAAAAAATAATAATAATAATGTTCACTATCTTCAGCTTTCACTAAACCAAATCAGTGTGTTGTCAGCTAACTGTGGTAACGTCTTCCACACCTGTATAACATGAGATTCCTTGATTTCTTTGAATCTGCATCTTTGAGTCGAATATTTACAGACTTATACCAACTTTGTTTCTTATGTATCCTTACTGATGTCTATTTTTATTTCGACCTTTTAGTTGCAACTACTTTAACAAGAAACTAAAAATATAATTAGTTATTGCCTATATTATTTTCCTGTGCTTGGTGTTCCATATCAGACTAAGATAGATAATGGAACTGACTATTACAGTTATTTGGCTACAGTCAAACATTTGAGATGTTTTGTTGACAATTTAATATTACACTGTCCTATTGACAGTGTCCTTTGCCTCACAGAAACTTTGCAATTTTATGGGGTCCCATTTGTCAATTCTTGATCTTAGAGCATAAGCCATTGGTGTTCTGTTCAGGAATTTTTCTCCTGTGCCCAAGTATTCAAGGTTCTTCCCCACCTTCTCTTCTATTACTTTCGGTGTATCTGGTTTTATGAGGAGGTCCTTTATTCATTTGGACTTGAGCTTTGTACAAGGAGTAAGAATGGGTTGATTTTCATTCTTCTACATGTTGTCCTTCAGTTGAACCAGCACCATTTGTTGAAAATGCTGTCCTTTTTCCACTGGACAGTTTTAGCTCCTTTATCAAAGATCAAGTGACCATAGAAATATGGGTTCATTTTTGGGTCTTCAATTCTATTCCATTGTTCTTGTGCCTGTCTCTGTACCATTCCAATATATAAAAAGAATTCATGAAATTAGACTCCAGACAACCAAATAACCTTATTTAAAAATGGGGAACAGAGCTAAACAAAGAATTCCAACTGGGGAAACTTTAATGGCTGAGAAGCACATAAAGAAATGTTCAACATCCTTAGTCATCAGGGAAATGCAAATCAAAACAACCTTGAGATTCCACCTCACACCAGTCAGAATGGCTAAGATCAAAAACTCAGGAGATAGCATATGCTGGTGAGGATATGGAGAAAGAGGAACACTCCTCCATTGTTGGTGGGATTGCAAGCTGGTACAACCACTCTGGAAATCAGTCTGGTGGTTCCTCAGAAAATTGGACATAGCATTACCTGAGGACCCAGCTATACCACTCCTGGGCATATACTCAGAAGATGCTCCAACATGTAAGAAGGACATATGCTCCACTATGTTTATAGCAGCCTTATTTATAATATCCAGAAGCTGGAAAGAACCCAGATGTCTTTCAAGAGAGAACTAGATGCAGAAAATGTGGTACATTTACACAATGGAATATTACTCAGCTATTAAAAACAATGAATTTGAGAAATTCTTAGGTAAATGGATGGAACTAGAAAATACTATCCTAAGTGAGGTAACCCAATTTGTGTACCCCATCCAGCTGCTGGCACTGCTCATCTTTATAAACTAAAAGAGGGGGAATTGTGCCCTTCCTTCAGCCTTGAGCAGCCTGAGAGACCTTGTTTACCACAACAGACCAATTGATAGGATCTAGGTGGAGTTACCAACCTTGGCTGCACAGAATTTAGAAGAACTGCCCCTAGTCTTGCCTTGAGATATCTCTGGCCATGACCAAGAATGGATTAAGGATTATCCCACCCATCTCTGTCTTAAACCAGGAGGGGTTTGGGGTTGGGCCTTTCCCTTTAAATTGAGAGCTGAACATTAAAGCTTTGAGCCTTGATTAGAGAACTTTGTCTTGGCGTCATCTCTTCTTGCCCTCTGTCCCCTTTCATTCCCAGCCCTTCTTTCAGGTGAACCCAGTTGATTCGTGGCCACAGGCGGCTACACCCAATCACAAAAGAACACACATGGTACGCACTCACTGATAACTGGATATTAGCCCAGAAGCTCAAAATACCCAAGATGCAACTCACAGCCCACATGAAGCTCATGAAGAAGGAAGATCAAGTGTGGGTGCTTCGGTCCTTCTTAGAAGGAGTAACAAAATATTCAAGGGAGCAAATATGGAGACAAAGTATGGGACAGAAACCGAAGGAGGGGCCGTCTGGAGACTATTTCACCTGGGTATCCATCCCATGTGCAGTCACCAAAGGTAGATGCTGATGTGGATGTCAGGAAGTACATGCTGACAGGAGCCTGATATAGTTGTCTCCTTAGAGGTCTGCCAGAGTCTGACATAGTTAGAGGCGGATGCTCACAGCTAACCATTGAACTGATCAAGGGGTTCCCAGTGGAAGAGTTAGAGAGAAGACTGAAGGAGCTGAAAGGGTTTGGGGCCTCATGGGTAGAGCAACAATACCAACCAACCAGAGCTTCCAGGGTCTAAACCATCAGCCTGGGAGCACATAGGGAGGGACCCATGGCTCCAGCTGTACATGTAGGGGAGGATAGCCTTGTCAGGCATAGGTGGGAGAGTAGATCCTTGGTCCTGTGAAGGTTGGATGCCCCAGTGTGGGGGAATTTGAGGGTGGGGAGATGGGAGTTGGGGGGGCACATCCTCACAGATGCAAGAGGAGGGAGATAGGATAGGGGGAAAATAGGGTAAGGGGATAACATCTGAAATGTAAATAAAATATCCAATAAAAAAACCCAAAAACAAAACAAAGAACAATACCAATGAACTTGAGAAAGTTACAGCAGTTTTTACTCTGTTAATCTCCCATCTATCCAAGTGACAATACTTTCCATCTCCAATCTGTGCTTAAAACTGTTCAGAGTATTTGGACTGGGATCTGAGAAAGATTGGAGGATGACAGCATGTGTGTAATGTGTAAATCTAAGGTCTAGACAAGTTAGAAAATCTTTTTGTGACTGACTCCTCTTTTGGGCATTAGCCAGAGCCAGATGCAGACTATTATTAAAGAGTGTTTTCCTTTATTAATCTCTAAAGTATATTAATTCTAGAATATTCTATCATGACCATCTCTGTTCAAAAACCAAAGACTGTTACTGTGACTCCCTTGTAAAAATCAAGAATGAAATTACACAGTTCCAATATACCATGGCATATAATAGACATTCCCATTTCAAAATTGAGGAATGAGGGTATAGCAAAAAGAGACTGAACCAAAATGAGACTGAAACTGAGCATAAAACCCATCAAGTCCTTCATGTCTGGTACCTGGGGATTCAAGTTCAAGGGACTTAGGTGATTCTGTGCCTTCAGCCTCACTGCCTGCAACAAATACTTATGTTTGGGGCTGGTTTCACTTCCTGTGACAAGCAGCCCTTCTCCACAGATGTTCCACTGATCTGCCACGTACAACATCTTGTCACAACCTATGTTTCTTATTTTGCAGAGTTTCTATTCCTGCACAAACATCATAGCCAAGAAGCAAGTTAGGGAGGAAAGAGTTTAGTCAGCTTATACTTCCATGTTGCTGTTTCTCACCAAAGGAAGTCAGGACTGAAACTCAAGCAGGTCAGGAAGCAGGAGCTGATGCAGAGGCCATGGAGAGATGTTACTTACTGGCTTGCTTCCCCTGGCTTGCTCAGCTTGCTCTCTTATAGAATCCAAGACTACCAGCCCAGAGATGGCACCACCCACAATGGGCCAGCCCACCCTTGATCACTAATTGAGAAAATGCCCTACAGCTGGATCTCCTGGAGGCATTTCCTCAAGTGAGTCTCCTTTGTCTGTGATAACTTCAGCTTGTGTCAAGCTGACACACAAAGCCAGCCAGTACAACTGACCCCTTGTCAACTTGACACACTAACACATCACTATTAAGCCCCAACCCTTACTTTCTTATTCATCCCCAAGATCTAAATAACTTTAAAAGTCCCAGTCTTTACAAATCCTTACATATTAAAATTTCAATCCCTTTAAGATATCCAATCTCTTTTAAAATCCAAAGTCATTTTATAATCAAGTCTCTTAATTGTGGGTTCCACTAAAATACTTTCTTCCTTTAAGAGGAAAATATCAGGGCACAGTCACGATCAAAAGCAAAATGAAACTTAACGGTCCAATATCTGGGATCCACTCATGATCTTCTGGGCTACCGGAAGGGCTTGGGTCACTTCTCCAGCTCTGCCCTCTGTAGCACACACTTTGTCTTCTAGGCTCCAGCTGCCTGTACTCCACTGCTGCTGCTGATCTTAGTGGTCATACATGGTACTGGCATCCCCAAAACACTGCTGTCTTCTGCTGCAACTAGGCTTCACCAGTAGTCTATCATAAGCTCTTTTCATGGTGCCAAGCCTCAACTCCTTTGCATCACCCCTTCAATGCTGGGCCATCAATTGCAACTAAGACTACACTTTCACCAATGGCCTACCATGACCTCTCATCGTGCTGAGTCTCAGCTGCTCTTCATGACCCCTTTATGCCTTCAAAACCAGTAGTATACATTACCAAGTCCAGCTGCAGCACAAGGTACAACCTTGGCTATTTCTGGAACACAGCCACTTAGTGCTCTCAGAAAACACTTTCCAGAAGATTTCACTTCAATGATGCTGGTCTCTTCCTAATCACTGCTAATTTTTTAGCTCCAGCTAACCAGCATCAATAGTCCCAGCAATGCAAAGGTTTTGATTTAGTAGTTTTGATATCTTGTTCATCACAGCTGATTCTTCAGCCACAGCTAACCCAAACCACCGAATCATCACAATCAAAACAGCTATGGCCCTGATAAGAGTCTTTAATCTTCCCTCTGAAATTTCACAAGCTAGGCCATCATTTGCACTGTAATCAACATTATCTTCCAAGCTCCTATAGAACATCCCACAGTGGGCCCTCCCACTCTTGATCACTAATTGAGAAAATGCCTTACAGCTGAATCTCATGGATGCATTTCCTCAAGGGACCCTCCTTTCTCAGTGATAACTCCAGCTTGTGTCAAGTTTATACACAAAACCAGCCAGTACACTATGCTATTAAGGACCAGCCTCAGCTTGAAGAGGTGTTCAGAGAGAAGAGGGTGTCTGGGAGCAGTGAAACAGATGACTTGAAGTCAAACGGTGGGTACAAGCTGAGGGCCTATGTCTCTGGTTGAGACAGCTCTTTCTGCTTCTAAAAGCTCTCTGGATAGCTCATGGGTCTTCTGAACAAAGTCAGAAAAACTGCTATAAAAAAAATTCTTGGATTTTCCAACCAGGTCAGAAATTTTGTTAGAAAAAATTCTAAAAGTAATTCTCGGGTTTTCTGATCAATATTAGAAAGCCTGAAAACATTCTGAAGGAGCTGTGTTCTATCTTCAGATAACCTCTGGATAACTGCTAGAAACATGCTAAGTGAGCTGTATCTAAGTAATTCTTGGGTCAGAAATCCTGTTAGAAAAATTCCTAAAAGAACTGTGTTTGCTCTCCATGGATCTTCCAACCAAAATCAGAAATACTACTAGAAAAAAATTCTTGAAGAGCTATGTTCGTTCTCCAAAGAACTCCAGACAGCTCAGGTTTGCTGGAAGAAATTCTCAAGATCAGCTATTGTCTGCTGCTAGCTCATCTCAGAGACAAAAGCCTAGTCTTTAAAAGTTTATATATCAATTCAGTCATTTACTCCAGGTTCCCTCTTGACCATCCTACAAGTCAGCATTCCATGACCTTAGCCTCTTGACTGTTAGGAAAAGGACAAGTACATTTTTTAACATTACAAAAGAATTCAGAAATCTGTCTGCCTTTACAATTTAGCTGGGTTGTACCTTGTCCTGAGATTACAATTCCGACCATGCCTCATCCTAAATTTGCTCTGTCCCAGACTGAGTTTGAATTCAGGAACCTACAGCCTTTGTATCTGCCTAATTTTGTATCTTCCTGACAAGCTGGCTCATAGTGCAGTTGCCTCCGTTTTGTTTTTGGTTTTTTGTGGATTTTTTGTTTTTTTTGTTTTTTAGGTTCACAAAGACACTCACATACTTAATTTTGTAACCGTATATTTTGCATAGTTGATAAATTATATATTTCAAACCCATGTTTTCAGAGTTTCTTTCCCCACAGCTTTAAGGTCTGTCCTGAAGGTCACAGCAGTCTGCCATTTTGGCTGAGACATATACACACCCTTCCTCCCAGACTCATGCTGTCTCTGATTGTCATGGAGACATTAACTTTGGCAGAGAAGACATTTCTTGGATGAGGAATGTGAAACTATGTACATTATTATACAAATAAGATTCCATAGCACTTACCATCAACGCTCACGGAGGCTCTTGCCCTGATGGCTCTGCTCCAGAGGCAGGAAACCATGTCATCCTGTCCCTTACTTGGCCAAGCCAGTCTCAACACTATGCTTCACCTTCATGGCTGTATAAAATGCCATTCAGAGCCTTTTTACAGGGATGCCAACCTTGCCACATGTTGCCTAACTTCATCAGATCTCTAAAACCGTGGGGAAAGAATCTCATTTTGTATATTTCATGCTTTCAAGCAGTGCCACATGGGAGACATTGCCAGGTTCCTCTTGTGGCTCAGGGCAGAGCTTGCCTCCCTGGGCCTCATTTGAAGCAGCTTCTGTGTACTGATGCTAATGAAAAGGTTTCTCAGCTTCTAAAAACAAGGAAGGCTTCAGCTTCAGGCTCTCCTCCTTTACAAATTGAAGCCATGGCTGGGGGAACATATTGCTCTCAAGGCAGTTTTTCTCTTAGGAATGGTTCAGTGTAGAATTGTTTCTTGGGTCTATGGATTGTAGCATGAACAGGAGGCTTCTCTTTAATGGCGATAATCTTAACAGTTGCTGTCTCCTTTTTAGCATATGACTTAGCTGCTGCCTTAAGCTTCCTAGTGTTAATTTTTTCCTCTTTAAACCACATTATTTGTTGATTTTTTTCTTTTTCTGTTGCTACATTTCTCTGTAGACTTACATGGGAATACTCAGTGATAACCATGCCACAAACTCAATGGGGTGTTAATGAGGTCTACTTTAATTTTTAATAATTTAGCCCCACACAAATTCCCAGGACAGGGTCAGAATGCAGATTCCTTGCTACACATCACACAATTGGCCCCTAGCCATATTGCTGAGTTCCTTGTGCTTCGAAACCCCATGAGATGAGCCTCCACTTTCTGCACCATTCTAAGCATTGCTGTCTTACAAGTGTAGAGTGAAAAATTATAAAGACCATTTTATGAAATATATACATATATATATTTCTTTTCCTTTTTCTTTACCCTAGACCTGAGCAAAAGAATGCAAGTTCCAGAAGGCGGAACTGAATGTAAGATTTCAGGCCTTCACTGCCACGGGATACATTCTGGGTGGAGGACATTATCCTTGAATCAGAGGAGACTTGCTGGATTAACATTCCTCAAGCCTCAGGGTGGGGTTATGGCAAGTGAGAAGAGTTAACCTGAAATAGTTGGTAATGACAGGGTAGGGCACAGTGACATGGAAAAACTACATTCTTGAGAAGAATGAGTGTGCAGAGTGATTTTCACATGACTCTAAATCATTTAGAGTGGGTTCCTCTGAAATGTTCCACTGTTCTTGGTTCCCCCCACCCCTTTGAGGTTTTCCCAGTGTTATAGCCTGCTGATGTTCAAAATTTGTAAAGCAACCAATCATGTGTAACCATGTGAAAATTCCTCCCTTTCCCTACTCCATGCTATAAAAAACACCTCAGCTTGCTGGCCTTTTGTCAAAATTCTGTTCCTGTGTGGATGAGCAGTTTTGACCTTGGCTAGCCAACTTTCTCCCTAATAAACCTCTGCTAATTGCATCCAGGTATGTTTTTTTGTGATTTTTGGGTGGTTGTGATTTCCTGAGACCCGAGGAAGGGTTTCCCAAGTTTGGAGGTCTTCACAAGTTCCCATGAAACAGCCTGTCAAGTTCTGATCAAAGTATTCAATGGCTTTTCTAGCCAAAGTTCCAAAGGATTCCATATCCTCCAAAACCCAATATATTCAAGTTCATCATCTCAACAACTCTGCTTTCCTGGTACTAATTTCTATACCAGCTACTTTTATATTGCTGTGATAGAAATTTTTACCATTTAAGAATCTTAATTGAGTCCCTTTTCTCTGCTAGTTAACAAACTAAGAGGCAGAAAAAAATCTTGAGTACAACAGGCATGTCAATGAAAAAGAAAAAAAAAAGACAGATTTCTTCATAAAGGGAGTAAAAGATAGTTTATTCTGGAGACATTTTGAGTGAACACAGACCAGGAATACAGATTTAGATTACCCCAAATTTATGTTACAACATGGAAACAGTTCAGAGTTCCACAGAATAAACAATGTTATAAGCAAGGCAAGTTTAAAACACATTGATGGGTAGGTATGTCATAGTGATGGTTACTGTGATATGGGAAAACTTATTTAGAGGCCTAAGATGCTATCTGATGACATTCTTAGCTTTGGGGTTGGTAGTTATTAGTAATCTGTGAAAGTAATAGATTTCAAAACATTTTTATCAATTAGTCATTGGATTTTAGTTCTGACACAAAAGTGGTTAAGGAGTGGTTGGTTGTGACCAATGAAACTAACCCTAGAAAGGTAATTAGCCTCTAGACCAGCTGCATTCCAAACTCCCACAATATTACAGTTATAAGCAGTCTTTGAAGACACAGCTTCTGTCTAGGAACTCTTGTCCAGGGTCTCAGTGGGGATGAGGGGGGCACAGATATAGGAGACAGCAGCAAGCAGAATAAGCCAGAAAAGAAAGGCTATTGGTAGGGTGAAGAAATACACACAGAGAGAAAATCCCCTGCAAAGCAGAAGGGGGACTTAGGAAGCTGAAGGTCAGTCCTTCCTTTAAGGGGCTGGGGGTTCTAAGGATCTTTGAAGGGTCTTCCTCCCCTAATTCAAGCTTGGTCAGTTTGAACAAAGATAGGGAAGCTAAGCTGATAGGCCCACAAGTTTGGGATAAACTGGCCCTGGTCTGACCTTGAACTTGTCCTACCCACCCACAGGCCAGAAGGTCTTTTTTTTTGCTGGAGAAAAAGCATGGAAACTTTCAATGAAAGTCAAAGAAGCAGGAGGCTAGTTGAGCACAGACCATCTCCAGATGGGAAGCAGAGAAAGAGAACAGAAAATGTGACCAAGCAGTGAAATCACCCTTAGTGACAGACTTTCTCTGGCAAGGCTCCTATGTCCTACAGGTTCTATCAGCTTCCTAAGCAATCTCTCCATCTGAAGACCATGTGTCCAAACATGTGTCACATGTGTCCATGTGAATGTGAGACTATCTCAAACTCATCTTCTTACTCTCCTTATGGCAAATTCAACTTCTCCTACCTTTTAAGTTTTCACTGGAACAAGACAGAACTGACAGCATTTCACATACAAGTGACAGAACCAGCTTTAATTTTTATCTTACTTTGGTAGTAAAACTTTCTTACACTGAAACCCAACACTTATTTATTAATATTGTTTGACAGGTTTTTGGGGCTAAAGCACACAATGATACTCACAGCAATTAAAATGGATTCTACAGATTGTCTGCAGGTTATGGATTTTCTTTCCAGGGTTCTGTTATTTTGTACAGAATCCTAATAAGTTGGCCTTGGTTCAGTGTACTTTTTATATTATGTAGGAATTTTAAATATAATGTTAAAAAATCATTGTATAGTAGTTGGAGAAAAGAAAGAAAGTTAAAAGTCATTTTCACTAAGCCTTGTTGTTTGACTTCATTTTATTGGTGACAACCATTCTAACATACCTCTCATCTCAGATGACACCTCTCTCTGGCTCTGGTCAGAATCCCCCTGATGACCATCTCTTCTCTCACTTGTGACCATTTGTTATTCTTTTTTTGGAGAAATTCCTTTTTTCCTTTTTTAAATTGGGTTTCTGTTTTTTTTCCTATTAAGCTACAAGATTCAAATAATTAAACTCAAAATGAAAGAAGAGACATTGCAAATGATACCACAGGAATGTGTCAATGATAAACAATTTTATATCAACAAACTGGATATCCTAAAGAAATGGATAAATTCCTGGAATCATATATGTTGTACAGACTAACTCATGAAAGGATAGAAAATCTGAACCAATAAACAATTGAAGGGACTGTGCTGGTTAGTTTTCATCAACTTAATACAAAACATATGTGGGAAGAGGAAATCTATTGGGAAATTCTCTATCAGATTGGGTTGTGGACATGTCTATGGGGACATTTAATTGGTTGTTAGTTGATGTGGAAGGGCCCTGCTCCTTGTGAGTGGTAGTGTCTCTGGGAAGGTGGGTCTGGTTTTTTTAGGAAAGAAAGCTGAGTAGGTTAGAAGAAGCAAGTCAGTAGACAGCAACCTCTGTTAGATTTTTGCTTCAAGATCCTTTCTTGGTGTCCCTCAGTTGTGGGGTCTGTGAGCTAAAATAAGCCCATTCTTCTCCCAGTTGTGTTTGGTCAGTGTTTTATCACAGCAACAAAAAGCAAACTAATACATGGAAATTAGTTTAATAATAAAAGTCTTTAACTAAGGAAAGCCAAGAGTCAAATAGTTTTCTGGTGATTCTGTCAGGCATTTAAAAATACTCAGCAGCAACATTTATTAAGATTGTCCAAAAGTTGATGATAAGGAATTGTTTTTTCATAATCATGTCATGGGTCTAGCATTCCTATCATACTAAAGCTAACCACACAAGAAAAAGACAGCTAGAGGCCAATATCCTCAATGAATACAAATTTAAAATTCCACAGCAAATTTAGCAAGCCAAATTCAGATTCACTGTATGTAAACTGATTGATATGAATCACTTTGTCAAAAGATAAAACCACATAATTATCTCAATAAAAGCAGGAAAAGTGTTACATCATTTGACTCCCTTCACTATAAACAAAAAAGAAAAAGAAATAACTATTTTATAGCTCGAACTGACCTCAACAATGCTACATATGACAGGCTTGTTGTACATCATTCTCTCTAAGACCAGAAACAATGTAAAAATATGTATTTGTGCCACTTCTAATTCCAATGGTAGTAGAAGTCTTAGCCAGAGCTATTAGGCAGAAAAAGAAACAGATGACATTCAAACTGAAAAAGAAGGAGTAAAATTGTTTCCCTGTGCAGATGACATGACCATTTATCCAAAAAACTTTTGGTACCATCAAAAAAGAACAAATGTGTAACTAATAAGAATGTCAAAGAAGTTTCTAGCTATACATTCATGCTATTAAAATCATTATTGCATTGTTAATCTTGATTTTTTTGTCTTCTTCATTTCCAATTCCACAGTTTCATCCCCAGCTCTGTAGCAGACAACATGTAGGAGACTGCCCTCTTTCTGATTTTACTCTCTGTGGACATTGCTAAACCTCATGGCAGACCCAGCTGTACTTCTTCATGTGAATCCTTTCACACACACACACACGCCCCAATTCTAGCACATCCCCATTGTTTTTGTATCTGCTCCCAATACCTGGAAACACCTACAAGGACTCAGAAGTATTCTCTAAAAGGCAACACATACATACTACATGGTCCAAAGATCCAGGGAAGGCAACAGAAACCAAGGATCCAACCAAACAAAGACAAGACTGGATATCATTACCTAGAATCACAATCATACCAAACCTGGATGCCTACGTACCAGCTCAAAAACATAATCATTAACATCCAAAACAATATGCCTCTACTAAAACCCAGCAACCCCACTACAGTAGGCCATGAGAAATACAATATACCTGAAGCACATGACAAGGGCTACAAATTAGCTATTATGAATTTACTTAAGGACCTCAAAGAGGATGTGAATAAATCCATTAATAAAGTTTGTGAAAACATAATCAGTGAATTGAAATGAAAAAGTGAAAACAAACAAACAAAAAAACCATTTTAATACATGATAGCAGAAATAGAACCATTAAAGAAAACCCAAACTCAGATAAATGGAATGAAAACCTTAGGAAGTCAAACAAAAACCTCAGAGGTAAGCCTCACCAACAGAGCACAGGAGATGAGAAACAGGCTCTCAAGAACTGAAGACAAGATAGAAAAAAATGAACACTTTAGTCAAAGAAAATGTTAAATCTAAAACAAACCAGGCACAAAACATCCAGGAAATGTCAGACACTATAAAAAGGTCAAATCCATGAATAATAGAAAGAGAGGAAGGAGAAGAAACCAACATCAAAGGCACAAAAAATATTTTCAGCAAAATAAAAGAAGAAAAAGTCCCTAAACTTAAAGGAGAGGGTGTCTATCAAGGTACAAGAAGCATACAGAACATCAAAATGAGGGGAAAGAAGATATTCTCTTGGCACATAAAAATAAAAACACTAAACATACAGAACAAAGAAAATATTAATAGCTGCCAGAGAAAAAGACTAAGTATCATATATAGGCAGACTCATTAGAATAGCACCTAACTAACATCTCAGTGTAGACTTTAAAAGCCAGAAGGGTCTTTTCTCATGTTCTACAACCTCTAAGAGACTACAGATGCCAGCCCAGACTATATACCCAGAAAAACTTTCAATCACAAAAGATAAAGAGAGTAGGCTAGAACAAGGAAGTAGACTTCAGACATGAAAATGACTTTGGGCTAGGACAGGGAAGTTGGCTCAGATATTTTGGTCATCCTGATAAGCCCTTAGAAACAGTGATCCAGTGATCATGGGAGTGTTAATGGAATTGTGTTTAATGCCTTGCTTGTTCCTTGACTATTTGCATCTATTGTGTTGCTAGACCCTCAACCTAGAACTGACCTTAATACTTGCATGTAATTAAAATGGTATAAAAGCAAAAAGGAGGAGGGGGATTATGATAGGGGGCTCTAGGGAGGGGAAATGGGGAAAGGGGATGACATCTGAAATGTAAATAAATAAAATATCCAATAAAAACAAAAACAAACAAACAAACAAAATTCAAGCAACATCTATCTCCAAAGCCAGCTGTATACAAGACACTAGAAGGAAAACTGCAACTTAAAGAGGTTAATCACATCCAAGAAAACACAATAAATAAATAATCCCATATCAGCAAATTAAAAGATGGGGGAAGCACACCATAAAAACAAAATAAATAACTAATTAAAAGTGCTCATTGATATTTGCACTCCTCAATTCCTCAATTAAAAGACACAGATTAACGTATTGGGTTAAAAAAATGGGAACCTTCCTTGTGCTTTGTTCAAGAAACACACCTCACCATCAAGGATAGACATCTCAGGTTAAATGAATCAAAAAGGTAGTCCAAGCAAATGAACCCATAAGCAAGTCAGTGTAATTCATATTAATATCTTACAAAATGTACTTTAAGACAAAACTAATCTGATGAGATAGGTAATTACATTACATTCTTATCAAAGGAAAATCCCAGCAAGAGAATATTGAAATTCTAAACATCTATTCCCCAAACACAAGGACACCCAAGTTTGTAAAAGAAACACTGATATGGCTGAAATCACATATTGACCCTCATATACCCCACTTTCTTTGACAGGTCACCCAAGTAGAAACTAAACAGTGAAATTCTAGAGCTAACTGGCAAATGGACCAGGGAATATTTGCAGAACATTTCATTGAAACACAAAAGAACATACCTCCTTTTCACCACTTTATGAAACTTTCTCCAAAGTTGACCACGTACTTTAATACAAAGAAAGTCTCAACAGATATAAGACAGTCAGTGTAACACTATGCATTCTATCCAGCCACCAAGGGTCAAAGTTGGACATCAACAACAACAACAACAGAAAGCTTACAAACACATAGAAACTGAACAGCTCATTACTAAATGAAAAATGTGTCAAGGTAGATATTTAGAAAGTAAGATTGTTTTAGAATTGACTGCAAATGAAAACACAACATATACAAACCTATGGGGCACAATGAAGGCAGTTCAAGTTCATAGTACTAAGTGCCCACATAAAAGACTAGAGAGAACTCACATTAGTAACTTAATGGCACACTTGAAAGCTCTAGAACACACACACACACACACACACACACACACAAAGAAAGAAAGAACATCTAAAAAGAAAATATGATAAAAAATCAACTCAAGGCTGAAATAAAAAATTAAACTAGAAAACTGTAAAAATAATCAATGAAATGAAGAATTGATTTTTGGAAAAAATCAGTAAGATTGCTAGACACTTGGACATATTAACTAAAAAAAATGGAGAAACATAATCCAAATTAACAAAATTAGAGACAAAAAAAGAGGACATAACAATAGATACCAAAGAAATACAGAAAATAAAAAGGATATTCTTTAAACTTGTTACTCCACCAAACTGGATAATCTAAAAAGAAATGGATAATTTTCTTGACAAAGACCACCTACCACAGTTAAATCAAAATTAGATAAGCAACTTAAACAAATCTACAAGATCTAGTGAAATAGAAGTTGTAATTCAAAGCCTACCAACCCAAAGCAGCCTGGGATAATATGGATTCAGTTCTGAATTCTATCAGACTTTCAAGGAATGAATGCCAGCCAATACTTCTCAAATTGCTTTGCAAATAGAAAAAGAATTATCATTGTTTGATTATTTTTACAGAGCTGTAAATACCATGATATCTAAATGACATACTGATCCAACTAGGGAATTAAAGACTGATTTTCCTTTAGAGCATGAATATAAAACTCTGTTCTAAATATTCACAAAATAAATCCAAGAACACATCAAAAAGATCATTCACCACAACCAAGTAAATTTCATTCCAGAGATTCAGGGATGGTTCAACACATATAAATTGACAAATTTAATCCACCATATAAACAGAGTGAAAGACAAAAAACATATTAATCTCATTGATGCAGAAAAGGCCTTTGGCAAAATTCAACATGCCTTCATGATTAGGCAGAGATTAGGGATACAAGACACATACATTAAAATAATGAGAGTTTACAGAAAGCCCACAGCCAACATCAACTGTAAGGAAGAGAAACTTAAAGCATTTCCACTAAAATCAGGAACAAGACAAGGATATCCATTTTCTCTGTACTTGAAGCCTTAGCTTAAACAGTAAGACAACTGAAGGAAACCCAGGTGATACAAATTGGAAAGGAAGAAGACAAAGTATCTTCATTTGCAGATGATTATAATCTTATAAATAAATGACTCTTAAAAATTTCACCAGGAAACTGATGAACACATTCAACAAGATAGCTGCATACAAGATTAACACACACATACACATACACAAAAATATCAATAGCCTTCCTGTATATAAACAACAAATTAACTGAGAAAGAAGCCACGGAAACACCACCTTTCACAATAGCCTCAAATAATATAAAGTATCTTGGGTTAATTAGAACCAAATAAGTGAAAGACTTCTATGGTAAAAGCTTCATGTCTTTGAAGAAAGAAATACATAAGGTATCAAAAGATGTAAAGATCATATTCATGGATCAGTAGGAGTAATATAGAATGAGTGCACATCCAATGAAAAGCAATGTTTCTATAGTATCTTATTTATTATTAATATTATTATTTATATGAGTGTTTTCTAATGTGAGTGAGCAAAATGGGTGTGGATTTATGTGGGTTGAAGGTACAAAGGATTTGGGATGAGATGCAGGAGGGGAGTTGTAATCAAAATGTAGTGTATGAAAAATAAATTATATTGTATCTGTTTTCAATTTAAAAACAAATGAAATAAAATCTTGTCTCATATGCATTAAGCAAAACAATTTAAAAAGAAATCAGGCAAACAATTTCGTTTTAAAATAGCATTAAAACAGTAATTATTTGAGAATAAATTTAACTGAAGAGCTTGAAGAACTGAATATTAAAAATATATAGAACAAGATACTGAAGACAATGTAAGCACAAGGAAAGATAGCCTGTTATCATGAATTGTTTGAAATGCCCATAGTGATAGAAACCATTGAAATCCCAAAGGCATTTTCCTCAAAAATAGAAAAGAAAATACTTTAACTCACACGGAACTACAAAAGACTTGAGCAAGGAAATCTTAAGAATGAAGAAAAAAATCAAAGCAACAGACTTTTGACTTTCAGAACCTTGCAAAAGGTAAAATGCAATCACATGGCTTACTGTGTGTACAAGCAGACACATTGACCAACAGAAGCAGAGAACCTTAGAGCAAACCGCACACACCAATCATCAATATTTAATAAGGGTGCCAATAATACTTGATCTGGAAGGATAGTTTCTTCAGCAAATTGCATTGAAAGTACTAGACATCTGCATCCAAAAATATCTGTATTTTACTGCAAACACAAAAATAAACTCAAAGTGAATTAAAGATTTAAGCAAGACCTGAAACTGCAAAAATCCTTAAAAGAACACATAGGGAAAAATCTTCAAGTAATGTTCCATCAAACTGAAAGTTTCTGAATGCTACAACGAGGTGGGAGGGTAGCACAGAATTGGGGGAATATATTTGGAACTGTACATATGATAGTGGGGTGCTATTCAAGATATCTGAACCACAGATATCTTTCAACTTCCCTAATACTGGGACCCTTTAATACTATTCCACATGTTATTGATGACCCACAGCCATAAAATTCTTTTTGTTGCAACCTCCTAATTGTAATTTTGTGTTGAGAGCCGACTCCTAGCAGAAAGCAGCTACCGTCTTTGGAGCCATCTCGAGCCATATACCCTGACAAGAGACTTGTTTTCAACAGCCTACAACAGCTGAGCACACTCTGATAAATATCTTGTTTATCCCACATATCTTGTTTTGCTGTTTAGTGCCCCCAGCTGCAAGGCACACGTGATATCCACGCCTGCAAGACATGTGGCAAAGTGTATAAATACCCCTATTTCCTTTCAATAAATGAGACTTGATCAGACACTGTCTTGTCTCCATTCTTGATGTCTCTTTCCCCCCTTCATCCCCACTCTCTCTCTTGCTAGACCCTGACCCACAGACCGGAGCAGTAGTTCAGGCCGGGACACAGTGGCCCCCAAGCCGGGTAGTGTAGGCCTCAACAATTTTGCTACTGTAATAAATTGTAATGCAAATATTTGTGTTTTCTTGTGATCTTAGAGACCCACAGATTGAGAACCACTGGACTAACAAAATCAATCTTATTACTGCAGTAACATTAACATGTCTCTTCAATTGATATGTACTTACACCATGTCTGTCTTTTACAGTGATACTCAGAATGATGAGGTTCTCTCACCTTGCTCATTGTTGAGCTTCCCTGAAGTCAGGTTTGATTCTAGTTATCCCAGGCAGAACTGACAATCAAATTTATTTTCTACTTTCACACAGGGCTTGCTGATACTCCTACCTATACAGTTTCTATTCATACATACAATATGCAAGTAAGAAGGTAAGCACACACGATAGACTTTAATGTTTAACACAGTATTGTCTACTCAGGGAATTTACCCACAGAATCATGTAATGGTCCAGTATTGTTATTACATTAGCAACTATCTAAAATAAAGCAACAGACAGATGGGGTGAGAGATAGGGAAAAGAAAAAGTAAGTCAACTCTAACAATATCTACAAGTATAAAAGTAAAACAGTGTCATCTTGGTTCAAATACTGTGTTACTATCAACAGAAAATTTGAATCTAACCAAAAGAGAAAATTCTTTCCACACATATTACAATTTTAAAATGAGTTCATAGGGGGTCATGTGAGGAAATACAAAGGGAGTTACGGGGAGGAAATGGGGCAGACAGGATTACATTTTATTCCACATATGTATTATAGTATCAAAAATTAGAATTGAAAATACAACAATTATAATAAATAGCAATTAACAGTAATTTTTTAATGTAACACATTTGCTAATTCTCTGGGGATTTCACACCATGATCTCCCACACAACACACTTACTTCCATCCCTTCTGTGTGTGCTTCCTCACCCTACAGATCGACCCCCCCCCACAAAAATATAAATAGAAAAATAAAAATAAGCAAGTCCAACCGGTGTTCTCTATATTCTCACTGGAGTAGGTTAAACTCTCAGTGGCCTGCTCATTAAATAGAGCCCAGTCTTTCCCCTCCCGCATCCCTACCCCCCCCTCCAAGCCATCAATTGTGGAGAGCTACCCTTCAGCATCCCAGTCACACTTTCTATGTTTTATTTAGAAATAGCTGAGTGGAGTTAACAGGCAACAGTCCAGATTACCTTACATGGATAGCTGGTTTTCAAAACATCAGAAATCCTTAGAAATGACATGACAAACATTTCAGTATTAATGTTCATTTTCATTAGAGACCTGTCTGCTCCGGACAGCTTCCTATATTGCATTCTAAGAAGAAATTGAGCATCCTTGGAGTTACTCCAGTTATGGTGAGACAGCCACTAGGCAAGAATTGCCACTTTCCTTCTACAGACAAATTACTGTCCAGAAAAGGACACACTTGCAGAATAGTCGAATGATTATATCTGCCTAGACAGAGTAATCAGCCCTTAATAATTCTGCAGCACTAAGGTCTGTCAGATGATCCTGGGCCAGAAGGCAGAAGAACAGATGCTCCAACATTTTGAAGTATAGCGAGTGTCCAGGTGTTCAGAGGTCTCTATAAATTGGCTAAGTTTTAGAAGCTATGCTTTGTGCTTCCCACAATTATAGTTAACTCAGTCATTCTGGATTTCTGATGGGGTTGAAAACATATAGCTATTGACCTTAAGAGAAAAGACTTGAGTGGATGGTCGTCAGCTGACATTCATCCTAAAGCCAGGTTCAGAACTACATGTTTTAGTTAGAATAGATGACAGAGGAGCTGGTTAGTCAACAAAAGGATGGACTGGGTATTAGGACTATCTTGTACCTCACTGGTACAAATTGGCATAATTATGTTCTAATTGTATTTTGAGAGAAAAGTTTCATTTTAACAGGAAGGGTGATGTGTAGGAGGAGCTAAGGTAGGAGGAGTACTGAGAGGAAGAGAAGGAGTAAGAAGAGGAGAAGAAGAAAGAGAGGAGAAGCTAGGTGAAGAAAGAGAGAAAGAGGGGGAAGACAGGGAGGCAGATGTTCAAGTATCTCCACCAGTCAAAGATAGTTGTTATATCTAGGTTGGTCAGTGGGTTACACCTCTGATTGAACAATTCCAAACTTATAAAGCCTATGATTAACATTTTTTTAAAAAATATATAAATGCAGAAAGGAAAAGGGGGCATGGGATAGGGGTTTCCTAAGAGGGGTGGGGGGGAATGGGAAAAGGGGATGGCATCTGAAGTGTAAATAAAATATCTAATAAAAAAAAGAAAAAAGAAAAAAAAAAAAACTCCAAAAAAAAAAAAAAAGAGTTCTCTTCCGTGGCTTTCTTTCTAGGCTGTTACTTTTTAGAAGCAGGAGAGTAGGCGTCGTCATCAGAAAAGCCTCCCATGTCCCTCCCTCTCAACTATGCATCTGTAGTCATTGATGCCACAGCAGAAGTAGACGCCTCGCTCTTCACAGTCATTTCTGTCCCTCCCTGATCTAATATCCCCTGTTCAGTTCACTGTTCCCAGTCTTGCTCTGCTGGCTCTGTTGGGTTCTGTTGAAGTTGTTATGAACAGAGTCATTTCAAAATATCTGCCAGGAATTTAGGTTTTTATCTGTAGATATTTTCCTTCTTGGGTTTGGACTTCACCATCACAGTGATTTTTCTGGATGTTCATCTGCCCTTGTACAACACTGTACAAGCATTAAAGTGTTTGACTGGGAATTAAACTAAGGGAAACGATACTGTATAGTTTTTCCACTTGAACTTTACAAAGGAGACTGATAAAAGTTGTCAGCATTGTACATTCTTTAAAATATCAAAAATATCCTCTAGGAAATTCAACCATATTGCTGATCCGATTTCCCAGGCCACCCTTAAGATGCTGTGCTACTAATGTGTTAAAAGATTGGTTCCTTTGCCAAGCCTGTCTTTAACCTCTTGATTGTTCTAAAAGGAATTCATGTACGCATAAATCACTTTGAATCTCTATCACTTGTTACGAAGTTGAGCTCTTTGGCTCAAGTGCCATTTAGACATATTATTAGAGACCTAATATTGTTGTTATATAAACGTGTAAAATTATATATGTTTTTCAATTCTAAGTCAGAAATAGGGTAACTTGATCAAGCCAAGACAATCTGCTTTTGTACAAGTGACTGCGCGGGGTTGGCAGTGATGATCCATGTTCTTTCCCTGACCTTCTGTCGGTCACATTTCACTTGTAATTGGATTTGGTAGCTTTGCGTGAGTGTTTTTCTTATTCTGAGAACAATCAACACAAAGGCAAAACAGAGAGGAACATACTTTGTCAGCATCTGAGTATTACTCCAAAACTTCACTGAAGATCTTCACCAATGAATAAATATCTCCTAGCGACAAAACCCAGCCTTGTAGCCCCAGTACTAAACGTCTTCCGGCCAATATGTCTTCCATGCAGAAGTGCCACATTCAGATGAACCGGAGCAGGCAAAAGCTTGGATGCGATAAGATGTGTTTGTGTCTCCATCTAATAACTGGACTCCCTCTAGTGGTACAAGAGAAAGTTAAGGTCTGGCTGCTTGGATACGGAGACTTCAAACCAAAGTAAACAGGCGGGTGGTGGTTAAGAGCTGCTGCTGTTGGAGGATCTGAGACATGAACTAAGTAACAGAATCTCAAACTTCCACGTGAGGAACCCTAACACCTCTCTTTTGTGACTGCTTTTGCTGCCTTAAGCCTGCACCACAGCAACAGCGGTTGTGAGAGGGCTTTATTGTTGTTTGAATCCAGGAGGAATCTTGAAATGAGCACAGAAGAATGTCGCGAGAAATGTCTTTGACTGTCTGCAGGTCCATGTGAAGATGGCTGTGTGGGCCCGGTCCTTGCTGTTTGAACTGAAAAGGCGAAGCACAAAGTGTTCTTCCTCTTCATCACTTAAGAACTGTCATGTGCTGTGCAACAAGGTGCATTGTGGGACAGCACAGGACTACAGTTCAAGGAAATAAAGAAAATTTTAATGTAAATATCTAAAACACATTAAAGAAAGTGTTAAATTTCATAGCCAGATGGCCACAGGAGCTACCACATAGTACACTAAAGATGAAGTGTTTGCTTTTAGGTTGTGGAATGATAAGATGCCCTTCATACGGACCCGTAGCAGTGACCTATTTATCCATATCTATGCCTGTGTCTATAACTTTTCCATGCATGTATATACATCTATAGGTATACGTATAAAGTCAATAAAAGAAATCCCAGCGCCTATGAAAAATAGCTGGCCACTTGGAAAAAATAGTTTTAACAAATAAAGAATTCTTATATATGAGAAGAAAAAATACCAATTTCTTACTAGCAACTAGAGATACTCAATAATGTGTAGCAAATGCATTTCAGTTTAATAGAAATTACACAAATTAAATCTACTAATTAGTTAAAGTAATTTTAGTTACTATTAACTATTCAGTTAACTAAACTAAGTGCTATTAATAACAACAACTTCAAAAATCTCGTTAAAGCAGCAAAGTTTAAAAGGATCAATATTCACTAGTAGCCGTCTAATGATGTTGAGTCAGAATGGAAAAGACTTGAATTTTTTGGAATTTGTTTAAACGGAACAAGCTGCTACCTGATGCAAGATAGCATCTTTTGCAGATGGCAGGATGTGGCACTCATGAAATCACAGAAATTTGGTTGGCTGCACAGTGACCATGCTAATGAGAATGGGGAAACTTTTCACAAGGCCTCACACCTAGATGAGGAGTCAGGCAATGGTTGCTGAAGGAGGCAGGATCAGTTTTCTTTAGGGCTGAGCCTCCTGATGGGATAGCTAAGCCAAAACATATGTAACATATCTAAGCCAAAACACTAAACCCTAAACATATGTACATACAGGCAGCAATAATCACACTCAATAGGGTGTGTATAAGCACACACATATGTAACAATGATAATTAGAGAAGCAGAGGTCACAGGTTTGAGAAGGAGTTGAGGGAGGAATGAGGGAGGGGGTTGGGGAGCAAAGGGAGGGGTGGAAATGATGTAAATGCAGTATACTTGTGTATGAAATTCTCAAAGAAATACAAGCAACTTTTCACTTGTGTTTTAAATCTGGGAAGAAAAAAAACAATGGGGTGGGTGATTATGTAGATCTGTTTGTATAATAATCTCTTGGTAACATTCAGTGGAATAGCAGACAAACAACTAACAATATCCAGCCCTAAGTATGTTGCCATGTTGTGGTGGCTAAATAATTGGAGACAAACACAGAACATCCCATGGAAGAACATCCATATGGTCTACATGTATAACATTATCATAAAGAATATTAATTCTAAAGTGAAAACAACTTACAGGAGAACATTACAACACAGGACGATGATGACTCTGTCTAGAGAGTAAACTGTGTGCTCGTATTAATTAACATGGGAACATTTCTGCCAGTGCTGAGAATACGGAAGCTTTCCCTTTTATTTTTACCTTGCTCTGTTGTATACATTTCCCCTACGGTTATGACAAATTGCGTTTATTAGCATATAAACCAATTATGTGATTTTTATTTAGGGCGAGTAAGCTTAAGAGATTGGTAAAATCCCCATCAAATTCTCCTAACTACATTTTCCATGAGGCTTCCAAACCCAGACGTGTAATTTCTTGCTTCAGTTTATCTTAGTGCTGAGGTCAATGACCACAAAAGATCTAGTTCACTAGTGAAAAATGTTCTCTTCTGACCCTCTGGGCACTGTAGCGAGGTTCCATACCTCAGGGGGTAAAAAGAGACATGTAAAGACAGGAAGCAGGAAGCCTCACTCAGAGGGCATACTAACACATCTCCATGGTAACAACACACGCTCTATGCCTACATTCTAAACATGTACATACAGGCTCCATAGGGCCTGGTGCTACTCAGGTTCAAGTGTAAGAGCAGAGAAAATGGCTTAACATTGCTGCTTCTACTCAAGGAAAAGATGCAGATGGCCAAGGGATCCATGGGCCTTCTCCCCCACTTAAAATCTTTCTGATTCCATCATGCCTTCCCAATCATCATACTAAGCTCTCAACTTCTTTGAGATAGAATTCTCTGTCCTTAATATTGTGGCCAAAGTTACTCTGTCTGTTACTGCAGCAGAGCCAGGCAGGTTTGCTCTGAAATCTTAGTGTTGTCATAAGTATTATGGTATTATGTCATTCTACTTAAGAAGTAAGTGAACTCTTTAACTTTTCGTATCTATAGGATAGCACATTATTGTTACATTTAATGCTGGTGAAGGGCTTTAGTACAATGCCTAGCTCAGAGCTGGTGTTTCAGAACTGAAAACCAAGCCATTCTCTGTATTAAAGCAAAGCAGGAATTATCTTCTGTTAATCAGAAGTTGGCTGGCTATGTAATTTGTTAAACAAATAAGATCATTTTTGACAGTAAAAGTGTGTTTGCTTTAGTTATGCCAAGGCACAAATGAAATCTGGAATAGTCTCTGGGAAAGTTAAAATGGTCATGCTGGTTAGAAGATTATTAACATAATACCTTCAATCTTACTACATTTACAATGGCTGGTGATTTAAGGTCAGTTTGAGTTTGATGGTTTACTTAGGATCAATGGTTTGGGAGACTCTGATAATTCTCTGAGCATGCGTACATCATACCATATCATTATTATTTGCATAATGCTGTCCCCATGTGGAAGGTTATTCATATCCATGGTGCCTAGAATACTGTACATAATAAATAAATGTTTGGTGAATCCATGTCCAAATGTCCCCAAACTATTAGTTTCAGCTATCAGGAAACCATCGGCAACTACTTCAATAGTCAGCCTAAGACAGCAGCAATCATCTCTACTGTCTAAGTGTAGAGATTGCAGATTGCTATTCTCTACCCAATATTCTTGAAATTTTTGAGGAAGGTAGAAAAACACTTGGCTTTCTTGGCACTCTTTAGATTCTGTTTGCCTGTTGAGTCACATGTTGAACCTACTAGATAATGAACCTACTAGATTGAACCTACTAGATTTAGGACGGGCACCACCAGGGTGTTTGTGTTTGTATCTCCAGGTGCACAGCAGACAGCCCAACAAATACTTGCAGGATTAAGAAATAGTAATAATGAAATAATTGTAAAATAAACAATCATCAAATAAAAGGCACATTGTAGTTTGCCATACAAATTTAGAAATTCCATTTACCTTTGGGTCTCAACCTCATCATAGCCATAGGAGGAAGGTGGGTAATAAAATCTCCTGCATGTCAGTCAACACCATAAGTCATACACATTACTAAGAGAGCAAATTTCTATAACACTGTGTGCATCATACTGTTAGATTTGGGTCTGGAAGAACTGGAGTTTGAATATGACTTTTGTGAAGGCATCCAAGTCGTATATTCCAGTGCTGTAATGGTTAAATTCAATGCTCTGAAAAGAAATGAATGTTGCCTACTGTTCAGTGTATGTATGAAAGACGTCACCACTACATGTCCATATCTAAGATTACTTCAAGGATTTAGGACTCTATTACCTTTAAAATTTCTAATTAAGTTCATAATGCTCTTAAGATAAAACATAGCATTTATATTTCTATTCATAATGAGGAAAAGAGAAAACCTTATTTGATTTAGGCTATTGGGCATTTATAGTGAATTGGTAGATTAAATAGACAGAAATTGGTACACACTAAAAGCTGCCTACTGACAGAACACATTTTCATAAGCATAAAATTCTCATTATCAATAATAAATGATGGGTTGTTGGCATATTTCTTTGAATTAGTGTGAATGACATTGGTTGCTTACCCTAGTATTTGGGTTCTCATGGAGGCTTATTATCTGGCTGATTCGTTAGGAGTCTGATAGTCCAAAAGTTTTCACTCTTTGTCCACAAGAATATCAGAATGTAAGTGCATCAGGAAGATTGAAGAGATTTGAAGGAAGACTTGTCAAGTGTAGGACAATGCTTTGGGTAACTGTGTGCATGTGTTCATGTTTGTTAGTCCATGTGTCCACACATGGGAAAGAGGGACTCAGCAAGAAAGAGACACTAGACAAAGAGCCATAATCACAGTCTGAGCCATGGAAGAAGTAAGAACACCTTGAAGTTGGCTGTTTTCTTTAGAAGAGTTTCAATTTTTTCCTCTTTTAAAAGAATTATCTTATAAAATACACATTTCCTTATGCCATTTATGTATACAATTTTTATTGATTGATCCCCCTGATCTCCCCCCCTGAATTTCATGACCTTACCTCTAATGTCCACTCCATTCTTCTGCCCTCAACATCCCCCTTCCACTTTTTTTTGCATCCCCTTGTGCCTTCCTTAATCCCTCATTGTCTGTCTCACTGGCCCTTCCTACACTTATCCTACTTAACCATACATATTTAACCATTTAGAAACTAGGATGCACATGAGAAAGCACACGTAGTGTTTGTCTTTTGGACCCTGGGTTCTCTCACTTAATATTTTCTAGTTCCATCAATTTCCCTGATATTTTGATAACTCCTCATTTCTTCAAAGCTGAAATTCCATTATATGTGTATTACATTTTTGTTATCCACTCATCTGTTGATGGATCTAGGACATCCAGTTTTCACAGTTGTAGAAAGAGAGGCCATAAACACGTGGGTGAGCAAGCTCCTCTATAGCAGGGTGTACTGCATTTTTGCCCAAAAGGGTTAAAGTTGAGTCATAATAGTTCTGTTTTAGCCTTTGGAGCTGCTTCCCATTGATTTACATAGTAGCCACAACAGACTATGCTCCAACAACAGAGAATAAGGAATTCCCTCTCCTCACACCCCTGTCAGCACTTATCATTTGATTTTTTAAGTGTTAGTCATTTTGATTGGGGCAAGACAGAGTCCCAAGGTAGTTTTAATTTGAGTTTTTCTTATTGCCAAGGACTTTAAATAATTAAAAAATATTTATGGTCATTTGTCTTTCCTCTTTTCAGAACTGTCTGTTCAGGTCATCCATCTATTTATTGATTAGCAGTTTCTTTCCCTTCCTTTCCTTTTCTTTTCTGTGTGCTTCCCCCTGCCTCTCAGGTCTGTACATATTCTAGATGTTAACTCTCAGATATATAGCTAGGAAAGAGTGTCTCTCATTGTGTAGGGTGTTTACTCTTCTTGATAATATCTTTTGCTGTCCAACATGTTTTTAAATTTCATGTAACTCCACTTGGCAATTTCTGGGGCTATTTCTTATGCTGTTGGTTTTCTACTCAAAAACTTCTTATCCACATCTGTGGTGGTTTGAATATACTTGCCTCATAGGGAGTGTCATTGTTAGGAGGTGTGGCCTTGTTGAAGGAAGTGTGTCACTGTGGGAGTGGGTTCTGGAGTTCTTCTCCTATGCTCAGGCTCCACCCATTATGAAAAAGCCAGTCTCTCCCTGTTGCCTTTAAATCAAGATGCATAACTTTCAGCTCCTTCTCCATCTCCATGTCTGCTTGCATGCTGCCATGCTTCCTGCTGTGATGATAATAGACTAAACCTCTGAACCTGTAAGCCAGACCCAATTAAATTCTGTTCTTTCTAAGAGTTGCCTTGGTCATGGTGTCTCTTCACAGCAATGGAAACCCTAAGACAGCACCTATATCCCAAAGTGTTTTTCTTATGACTTCCTTTTGCACTTTGAGCATCTTAGGTCTTAAATTAAGGGATCTTTGATATACTTATTTTCCACTTAGGTTCCATTGGTCTACATATCTGTTTTTGTATCAATCACATAATATCTTTGTCATTTCAGCTTTGTAATATAGTTGAGAAGAATCCTAAGAATTCAAAGGATAAAGGAAGGAGTTGAGATAAAAATCAAATGCCTTTGTCAGCCTACCTAAATCTAGAGAAAGAAATAGACATTAAAACACAGAAAGCATTTTAGATGCCAAGTAAACATGAGAAGAAAAAAATTTGTATCATATCATAGTAGAGATATCAAAAATACAAAATAAAACAAAACTATTTAAAGCTGTAAAAGTGAAACACCAACTAGCATACAGTGGCAGAAATTCTAAAATAACATTAGATGTTATCTAACACAGAAAGCCAGAAATTATATACTTTAAAGCTTTGAAATTAACTGTCAACTAAGATTGATGTACCCAACAAAATTATCTATGAAAACAGACAGGGAAATTGAAATATTTTAAGACAAATAAAAGTTAGGGCAATTCATGACAACTGAGCCAACACATCAAAAAAATGCATAGAAGATTTTATGTACAAGAGAAGACTGGTTTAAGACACAAGAATGAAGGAAAGAATACATTCATGACAGCAATAGACAATAAGAGGAGAACGGGGAAGAAAACAATCAGGTCTGGCACAGCAAACTAAGAAATATCTAGCACTATTAAGAGGAAAGGAAGATCTGCCAACTAATCAATCAGAGAAAAATCTACCCACTAACCAATCAGAAAGATCTACCAGCTAACCAATCAGAGAATCACCAATTAACCAGAGAAAAATCTACCAGCTAATCAATCAGAGAAAAATCTACCAACTAACAAATCAAAGAAAGATCTACCAATTAACCAATGAAAGATCAATTGACCAATCAGAATGATAGAGAACAAAACAAACTACAAAGATGCCTTCTCCTTACTTTCCCTGCCTCCCCAAGCACACTTTATGAAGACTTCTCAACTCTGACATTTTACATTTATAAATCTATCTAGTTATACTTATTTCAATTTCAATTTCAAACATCTTATTTATGTTTCTAAAATTTCACTCAAGACTCTAGTGGAAATACTGATAAATGAATCTTACTGTACTCTACGTATTGTGAAACAACTAAGTGTAGCAATCCTGTGAATTTCATCCTAAGTGCCAGATACAGAAACAGTTTCAGTCAGTTGTCTTGGACTTTTTGTGTCTTAAAAAATGTTTTTTTTTTTTTTGGTTTGCTTTTTTTTTGTTTGTTTGTTTTTTTTGTTTGGTTTTTTGTTTTTTTTTTTTTTTTTTTTTTTGTTTTTGTTTAGAATATAGAGGAATGTAAGTCCTCAGAAAGCAGAAAGCAACTCTATCTCTGGGTAACTGAAGCTCAAGACTCCCCTTGTAAGTCTGTGGCTTTCTGGGCAAACATTCAGCCTCACATGGGGAACCAGCTGGAGAGTCTAAAATGAACTGTCTTTGTTTAGTTTAGACTCACGATGTTCTATTTCAGCCTCAAAAATAGTTACCTTCCTGACCAAACTATTCCTAAGTGTTTATTATGTGTTTTGATATCCCCCAAAAAATAGATGAAACTTTGGGGGAACATTGCCAAGTTTTGTAAAATGTACACTGAAATTTGTATTTTATATAATATTTTTGCCTTATTATATTATATTGCATGCATATAGTATTATTGTACAACCTTTTACACTGTTGTGGCTATCTTTTGTGTTATCTAATTACTTGCCTGAATCACTAATTAAACTGAGGTATTATCAAAAATGGATTGAAATAACTGTTGATGAAAATCAGAGCAAAGTGATTTAATGTTGTTTCTTTATCTATCTTTCTGCCTATTTATCTGCACATGTCATTTTTAAGACGATATCTCAAGTAGCCTAGGCTAGCCTCAAATTTTTTATGTAATGAAGTATGACCTAGAACAACTGTCTGTCACTGTTCCTAGGGGGCTAAGACTGCAGAGTCTGGCCACCATAACTATATTATACACATTTTCTTGTTGTTGTTATATTTCTTGTTGTTGTTTTGACATAGGCCATTGTTTTGTGACTCTGATTGTCAGTAAATTCCCAATGTGGACCAGATGAACTTGAACTCACAGCAATCTTTCTGTCTTGGTCCCCCTAGTACTGTGATTACCGGCTTGTGAAGCCACATATGTAACTACAAGTATTCTGAACTTTCCTAAGGTGGAAAAAAAAAAGCAGCTTCATGCCCAAGTGGACATGCCTGATTAAATTAGGAATAACTTCAGAAGATCCAATGCCATCTAATAAGTTCTTAGTGTCAGAAGAAAGCCTTATTGGGGACTTTCTTGGTCTTATAATGTTAGAATGAGTAGAGCAGCTGTTTTTTGTTTTTGTTTTTGTTTTTTTTTTGTCAATTATCTATATTTATCACTGTGCTGCAATTGAGTAGAAATTAGGGTGGGGGATGGGGGATGAGGAGTGTGTGGGGAGTGAGGTTAGTGGAGGGGTGGGAGTTTTAGTGGGGGAGGTGGAATGAGGGCAAGACTTGTAATAGGGGTTACTGGGAGGTGAGGGAGGGCTGATATTGGGTTGTAAAGTGAATAAATAAATTTTTAGAAATCCGTTTCTAATTGTGCCTCAGCCTTTGATCCTAGAGTTTTTGTTTACTATAAACAAGCACTTGTAGTGTGGCTCAGCCCTAGCACACACTTTTAATTCAAGAGCTAAATAAAGTCAACCATAAGTCAAGATGTGGAGCAAGTAACCACCTAGCAGGGAGTGGGCATAAGTAAATAGAAAGAAGGGTCTTAGAGTTGGCAGGTATTTAGGAGGAGAAAGAGACTTTTTCGTTCTGGAATGTTGAAGGAGTAGGAAGATCAGCTGGGTGCTTTCTCTGCCTCTCTGAGCTAGCAAGCATTCACCCCAGTGGCTTCTGAGTCTTCACTGGTAAAAGCAAACAATTGGAAATTAGTTTTATAAAACAACAAAATCAGTCTGGGCACAAGCACGGAGCAGATACCAGGTGGCAGCTCTGTCTCCCAATCTCACAGAACCCAGAGGAAATGGGCCTCCCAAGAGCTCTAACCTGGGCAGTAGCTTAGATAAGGAGTCAGCAACACCCACCCCAAACAAGGAATAACTGGGACCCACTAGGACCCAGGAATTCACTCCTGGCCCAGAGCACTGGTTCCTTCCTCTCTGGGCCGCACTGAGCAGATCGTGGACCCCAGCTCTAACCCCAGTAGTAACACCCACCCCACACAATTTTGAAAGAACCAAGATAATAGAAAAGACAGGCTCCAGTCAGAGACAGTGAGCACAGGTAGCACTAAGGAGATCCAGATGGCAAAAGGCAAGCACAAGAACATAAGCATCAGCAACCCGGGTACTTGGCATCATTAGAACCTAGTTCTCCCACACTACAAAGTCCTGAAGTCCCCATATCACCAGGAAAGCAAGATTCAGATTTAAAATCACTTCTAAGGATGTTGATACAGGACTTTAAGAAGGACATAAATAACACTCTCAAAGAATTTGAGAACACAGGTAGACAGGTAGAAGCCCTTAAAGAGGAAACAAAAAAATCCCTGAAAGAATTACAAGAGAACACAACCAAACAGGTGAAGGAATTGAATAAAACCATACAAGACATAAAAATGGAAGTAAAAACAATAAAAAAAAATCTCAAAGGGAGACTACCCTGGAGATAGAAAACCTAGAAAAAAGATCAGGAGTCATAGATGCAAGAATCACCAACAGAATACAAGAGATAGAAGAGAGAATCTCAGGTGCAGAAGATACCATTGAAAATATTGACACAACTGTTAAAGAAAACACAAAATGCAAAAAGTTCTTAATACAAAACATCCAGGAAATCCAGGACACAATGAGAAGACCAAACCTAAGAATATAGGTATAGAAGAGAGTGAAGATTCCCAACTTAAAGGGCCAGTAAATATCTTCAACAAAATTATAGAAGAAAACTTCCCTAACCTAAAGAACGAGATGCCCATAAACATACAAGAAGCCTACAAAACTCCAAATAGATTAGACCAGAAAAGAAATACCTCCAGTCACATAATAATCAAAACACCAAATGCACAAAACAACAACAACAACAAAAAAGAATATTAAATGCAGTAAGGGAAAAGGGCCAAGTAACATATAAAGGCAGACCTATCAGAATTACACCAGACTTCTCACCAGATACTATAAAAGACAGAAGATCCTGGACAAATGTCATACAGACCCCAAGAGAACACAAATGGCAGCCCAGGCTACTATACTCAGCAAAACTCTCAATTACCATAGATGGAGAAACCAAAATATTCCATGACAAAACCAAATTTATGCAATATCTTTCCAACAACCTAGCATTACAAAGGATAATAGCAGGAAAGCTTCAATACAATGAGGGAAATTATACCCTAGCAAGATCAAGAAAGTAATCCTCTTCCAACAAATCCAAAAGAAGATAGCCACACAAAGATAATTCCACCTCTAATAACAAAAATAACAAGAAGCAACAATCACTGTTCCTTAATATCTCTTAACATCAATAGACTCAATTCTACAATAAAAACACATAGGCTAATGGACTGAATATGCAAACAGGACCCAACATTTTGCTGCATACAGGAAACCCACCTCAGTAACAAAGACAGACACTACCTTAGAGTAAAAGGCTGAAAAACACTTTTTCAAGCAAATGGTCCTAAGAAACAAGCTGGAGTAGCCATTCTAAAACCTCCAGCCTGAGAACACAAAGGAAGGGACTCATGGCTCCACCCATATAGGTAGTTGAGGGTAGCCTTGTCAGGTATCAGTGGAAGTGGAGGGCCTTTGTGCCTGAAAGTTTGGATCCCCTAATTTTGGGGAATTCAAGAGCAGGGAGGCAAGAATGGGAGGATGGTAGGAGCACACCCTCATAGAAATTCTCAGAATTATATGGACTAGACATGACAGAGGCAGGCCACCAGAAGACTAGATTCCAGAATTTAAACAAAAAATTATCTTAATACTAAAGTTTGTTTTGAGAATTGTATATTGCAGAATACATAGCCTTGGTGTATTTACTCATCAGGCAAGCTGACCAGAGCTGCTCAAAACTCTGATGTCCTGGAATTCCAGCTGGATGCAGTAAAGACACAGACATCAGAGGCTTATCAAATTACTCTTCCCCCTGCCCCTCTTCTAATATCTCAATGCCTGTAATCAGCTTGAAGAAGTTAATGAAGAGTCTGCACCCCTATTCCCTGGGCTTGGGGACTGAGGTGGTTAATATTGGGCTGTCTTTCTAGGGAAAAGTAGTGGTTTTGTTGGAACAGGGATGATTAGCTAGGAGTTATTGCATAGCCATAACCTATTGGAAGAAATCTGTATAATTGTTACTAAGATGAAGTTATAATTTCTTAAATGGTACAAAATTTACTTTGATTTCAAATTTAAGGTATTCATCGGCACGAGTTTCTTATTGATATAAAAGTGAGATTAATATTGTTACTCTCATAGGCATTGTGCCTATATAACACATTTAGGAATACAAGGCTTTGACCCAGTCCTTCTTTAAGTTTTTAAACTGATTTGAGATGATTAGCCTGTGAGTTAATGGCCTATAGAAAATTCATGACTCTGAGTTTATTGTTAGGGTATTTTCTATAGTTTGTTTAGAAATAGCTGAGAGGAGTTAACAGACAACAGTCCAGATTACCTTACATGGATAATTGGTTTTCAAAATGTCATAAGTCCACAGAATTGATGTTACAAACATTTCTGTATTAATGTTAATTTTGATTAGAGACCTGGCTGCTCCTGACAGCTTCCTGTCTTTGGATTCTAAGAAGAAATTGAGCATCTTTGGAGTTACTACAGTTGTGGTGAGACAGCCACTAAGCAAGAATTGCCTCTTTTCATCTACAGACAAAATACTGTCCAGAAAAGGAACACTTGCAGAATAGTCGACTATCAGCAACAAAATCCTACATTAAAACTAGTCTTAGGCTGTACTTTCAAACAGTGGGCCCACTAATTTATAGTCTTCTCTCTTCAGCCACCGCCACCTTGTTCGTTAGTGGATGGATTACTCTCCCAACCTTTTGCCTCTGGTGGCAATTATGGAAACACACCTAGAATGGTCAGTGGTTCAAAGAAGATAGTTCTATTTTTCTTCTTTGGGTAAGAAACTTCACAGCCAAGGTATTTATTTTTACTTTAATTATTACAGTTCAAGGTGTGGCTCTGGCATTTTTCCTCATAAACTCATTACACTGGCAAAGCTTTTCTATAAGTAAATCTTCAATAACGTGGTTTGGATGGATGGCGAATGGTCCTCAAAGGAGGATTTCCCAGAAAGGTGCTACAGTAAGGTGACGGGAAGTTTAGAAGTTAAATTCAATGCTAAGCTCTTACATCACTGAGGGCTGGCATTCAAAGTGGCCCTGGTCTATTCTGCATGTGGCTTCTGTCTCTTGCTCATGAGGTTTGTTCCTCCAACCACTTCTGCCACAAGGCATCTAATAACTACTTGCCACTAGTGGATTCCTCTCTCAAACTCAAGTTTTATTCCAGAAATTTACAAGAGAAAGAATAATAGCCAAGCCCAGGTTCCTCTGAGACTTTATATTGAAAGACTAATTTTAATCAAGTAAAAGTATATACTCCTGTTTAAGTTATTTTCCTCTGTTCTCGAGTACAAGACCTTCTACTCTGTCTGATAGGTTGTTCAAAAATAATCATCTTCCTGCTACCTGACAAAAATGTCTCTTGTGATGATGGATGTTCCCAGTCTCTTTGAGATCTAAATTCTACTGCAGTGAAATAGACTTAACAACACACACTCTCTCATTCTGCTGAAGGAAAGGGGAGCTGCTGGTGACATTGAAAGGAAAAGGAAACTTTGAAGAGCTCTCAGCCCAGCTTACAAGGCCTGCAGCCTGCCTGTGCCACACAGTTATTGCTTCAGAGTGTCAGATGACAAGCTCCAAGTCGAAGTGTGGAGTACAGCTTGGAGGGCCTCTTTGTGTCTTGATGCAAATGTCCTCAATAAATCCAACCCAAGATGCCATCTACTTCTGAGTCATAGTCATTCAAAAAACTGCAACAGTTTTGAAAATTTCTGCTCATGATTGTTACTGGAATAGTCTATGGGTTCCAGTGACCCCCGTCCTCAGACTCCGTGACTATCACAATTGCCAGCATGTAGATTTTGTGTCATTACCTTCTTCCATTTGTAACAGTAAGTTCATTTAATGAAATTACAAAAGCTGAACTCATTAATGAAAAACTGTGTAGGTTTATGTATTCATAGGTCAGTGTTTATGGTAACAAAAGACTTCCATAAAGCAGGTCAACATAGCTAATTGATATTTTTTGGCAAAGGGGGACCGTTAGTATGGGAGAGGATGACATCTACCATGTTCTGATATAACTTTTTTTTGGGATGGGATTCTTTATTATTTTCAAGAAAATGCTTCCATGCTTCAGAACAAAATGAAGACTGAATGAATAACTATTGTTAATTAAACTTGACAACACTGAAGAGTGGGGTAACATACAATACCTCACGTTCTCATCTGGGTACAGTAATTATCAAAAGCTTCCAATTGTCTCTTAGACTAGAGCTCTCTTTCTCTGTAGACTGTAGAGAAAATGGGCATGGC